>NW_017214624.1:0-34922 GCF_001704415.2 Capra hircus
TGGCATACTGTAGTCCATGGGTCGCAAAGTGTCGGACATGACTGAGTGACTGAACTGAACTGAACATTGCTTTTCCCATTCAGTACTGTATTTCTGGCATTTTCGTCCAAGTTTCAGAAGCTGTCCACTGAGAGGAAAATAGCAAAACACTTCAGTATCCTTGCCTTGAGAACCCCATGAACAGTATGAAAAGACAAAAATATATGATACCAGGAGATGAGCCCCCCAGGTCAGTAGATGTCTAAATATACTATTGGGGAAGAGCCCAGAAATAGCTACAGTAAGAATGAAGGGACTGGGTCAAAGTCAAAACGATGCTCAGTTGTGGATGTGTCTGGTGGTAAAAGTAAAGTCTGGTGCTATAAAGAACAGTCCTACATAGGAACCTTGACTGTTAGGTCTATGAATCAATGGAAATTGGTCAAGCGGGAGATGGCAAGAGTGATCATCAATATTTAGAAATCAGACAACTAAGATGGAATGGGAATGGCCAAATTTAATTGAGATTACCATTGCATCTGTGGGCAAAAATATGTTAGAAAAAATCAAGTAGCCTCATAGCAAAAAAAAAGTATGAACTGCAGTACTTGGGTGCAGTGTTAACAAGGACAGAATAATCTTGGTTCATTTCCAAGGTGAAACACTCACAATTAGAGTAATCCAAGTCTATGCTCCAACCACTGATAATTGATTTAAAAAATCTATGAATTTAAAAACTAGAAAAAAATCTAGGGAATTACACATAGCCACTAGAGTTACATACAACAATGCCAAATGAATAAAAGTCAGAAGTAATGAAAAGCAAAAGACAGTAACAATTTGATTCTCGAATTAAAATTCTTAGAAAACAGAACAGGAAATATTCAAACATATAAGAGTCTTCAAAAATCTGGAATAAAAAAAGATCACAACAGCAAAATCATCCGTTGGTCTGGAAGAATGAACAATACTTGCACCAAGTAACAGAAAATACACCATAAGCAAAAGCAACCATAGAAAAAATTTACCACAAAGAAGCTTTAGAAAAATGTATACAGTCTTCATGGAGGCAACAAGAAGTATTTCCTGAGAGACTTAGGAACAAAAAGGCTCAAACAGAATAGTATGTTATGTATATTCATGACGTACAGATATTGTAAGACTGTCAATTTTCTGTAACTCAAGTACTGAGTTAGTACCACATTCAGAGTAGAATGTGTTCAGATCACAATGAAACACGTCTGCTGCTTTTTGTACATAGAAGTAACCACGGAAATCTATGGAAGGAATGAAGAAAACTATTAACAAAAGTGAAAACATAAAATTAAATAATCCCTGATGGACAGTAAGTCTCCAGTGAACTTGACCCTATGTGTGCCCAGGTGGGGAGTACTTAAGAGACTGCACAGATGTGCAGCCTGCAAGGGAAGCAGACAACAGGATCAGCTGGAAGAGGCTTTAAAACTTGAGCCCTGGATTCTTCACTCTGCCCTGGGATCATGAATCTCCACTGCTTCACTGAAGGAATCTGAGGCAGCACCTCCGAGGCTCATGCCAGGTCCATGGGCACCAAAGTTTGGCTTGGTGTGGCACTACAGCCCAGATCATGAAATCACCAGCACAAAGTTTGTTGTCTGTGCACTTAATCACTGGAGTTGTGTCCAAGCTGTTTGCAACCCCATGGACTGTAGCCCACCAGGCTCCTCTGTCCAAGGGGAAACTCCAGGCAAGAATACTAGAGTGGGTTGCCATGGCCTCCTCCAGGGGTCTTCCCAACCCCCGGATTGGAACCGCAGGGTCTCCCACGCCACAGGCAGATTCTTTAGTGTCTGAGCCAACAGGGAATGCTAGGGGATGAGAACTGGCACTTTGAAATGATCAGCTTAATACTATCACCCAGGGACTAAAAGAGAAAAGTTAGTATCACAGGAATTGTAAAAGCGACAGAACTTCATCTCAGAACTTTTGAGCAACGACCCTGCAGTCGACTGAGAGACCACAGTGAGAACTGTCAGGCTAAGGAGCCCCTTCACTTACTCTTCTGGAATGGAATGAGCATGGCTGGGGACAGGGGTTGACTTATACCCAGAAAGGGAAGGATTTCCAGGCCCTGTCAGCAGTCAATATGAATGAAGTTTCTGAGTGAGATGTGAGGGGTTCCACACCTCAGAAGACAGTCTCCCATCCTTCCCTCTCAGCTGATCTTACCTGTAGCAGCGCATTTCCAGGAAGCCTTGGGTAGAAATGGTGAGATGAGACGTATGTGCAACTTCATACCAGGAGACTCGGGGGTTCACATTTTCGATATGAGGCCTTGTCCTCGGGACCAGCAGATGGCACGTAGCCCAGCATATACAGGGGTTAAGGGAAGGCATGGAGAACGACAGAGTATCGCTTACTCCAGAAGAGGGAGCCCAGAGAGCCCTCGCTGGTTGGTCTCATGGCTCCAGGACGGCTGTTAGGCTTGGCTCCCCAATTCTTCCTGCTGCAGGTGCTGACACAAGTGAGAGGCATGGAGTGAGCCAGCTGAAAGTTCAGGACAGGGACGTCCCAGGACCCCTTAAGAGTCAAAGCAAAGTCCACGTGCCAACCCAGAAGCTCCCCCGGAACCGCCGCCCGTCCAGGTCCCGCCCCTGCTGCCCTCCTGGAGCCCAGATGCGCAGGACAGGAAGTGACGTCCTCCTAAGCATGCTGGGAGAGCGACGCCATCCTTGACAGTGCCGCTATCCCCTGAGAGCTGCCATTGACGGTGGCCCAGAGGGAGCAGTCGCATGTCATTGGGTGTCAAGATCGGACGTGACGTGAGTTACAAGTGCAGGGACACGTCTCTGCACCCCCGAATCCCTTTTCTATCTGAAAAGAGGGGGCCACAAGCCTCCGGCCACCCTAGCCCTGCACTCAGACCAGAGGATCCAGCCTAGCTCTTAGGCCCCAAGACTGTCCACTAACCCCTAGGGGGTCTCGGGAAAGAATGCCTCAGTCAGGCTCTGCTGGACCCCAGCTCCACTCAGTAGTGGGAGAGCCACGAGCCCTGTGGCGTGAAGGAGGGACCCTAGGGGGAATGAGTGTCTCCATACACCAGAACGGCAGCCATGTGTAAACCCCCACTCACCGCGATTTGGCTGCGGATCATCCGGGCACCCGCCGGGCTGCTCTAAAGGCTGAGGGGCTCCCTCACTGCTACCTCGGACATGGAACATTTAAAGAAGAGGGGACTTGGGTCTGAGTTGCTGACAGCTGGTCAGTAGAGAGAGGATGTCAGGGTTCGGGGAGAGTCAGGATGAGGACCAGCCTCGCTGACAAACGGGCAGCTCAGTACGCTCCCTGTGATCACCGCTTCCTTCCAGCCAAACATTGGAAAGTGGGGCGGTGGTCTGAGAGGGGAGCTTGAGCGTGATTGTGAAGGGGCAACCACGACACAGCAGAAGAGAAGGTCCTGGGCCCTCCATGGGAGGCTGATTACGCCCTCCTCTCCTCGTCTGGGGTGACAGGGAAGGTGGTAGCATCAATTTCAGACAGGAGAGGGAACCGGCTGGGTGCAGGAGAGGGGGTGTTGGGTATGGAGGTGTCTCGCACCAATTTTCATTCTGACTCTGAATGTCAGCTGAGAGGACCTGCCTCCGCTGCCAGGTCCCAATGCCCCACCCCTTCTAAGGCCCAGGCAGGACTGTCTGCTGCGCCCAGGGCTCACTCTCCCTTGCTATTCAGCGGTCTCAGGAGACAGGTTGGCCAGGAGAACAGGAGCCCTGTGGGTCCTAGAGCACTGGCGTCGAGGACCCCTCAGAGGCGGCTTCCATTCAAGCCAGGGAAGACTCTCCTCGCTGAAGGTTCTCACAGCATGTCCTTGTCCCTCTTCCAGGTGCCCTCCTTGCCTGCTTTCCTGCCCGCACTCCCACCTGCAGCCCCTGACCTGCTGTCAGCATGCCTCAGAGGCACAAGAACAAGTTCTATACCCATGGGAAACCTCACCAGGTCTGGGGGGACACTCAGGAGGCCCAGGCCAGTGCTGCTGCAGCCCCAAAAGAGGAGTGCCCCTCCTCCCCCTCTTCTGCCCCTCATGGTTCTCCCCTGAGCTCCCCTGCTGCTGGCGATCGCCAGGAGCTTCAGGGAGCCATGGCCCCTAGCTCTCCTGATGCAGGGCCTTCCTGTGCAGGATCTGATGAAGGTGCCCAGGGCCTAGAGGAGGAAAGTGCAGGTGCCTCCCAGGCAGCCCCTGCCACTCAGAGCACTCGCAAAGATCCTCTGGCCAGGAAGGCCAGGATACTGGTGGAGTTCCTGCTGGAGAAGTACACCAAGAAGGAGCCCATCACGCAGAATGCCCTGATGAAAATCGTCAGCAGGAAGTACAGGAAACACTTCCCTGAGATCCTCAGTACAGCCCGTGAGTGTGTGGAGCTGGTCTTTGGCCTGGAGATGAAGGAAGTCGACCGTAGCAGGAACATCTACACCCTCATCAGCAAGCTCAACCTCGGAGGAAACGATTGTCCGAGTGCTGAGGGGGGGGCTGCCCAAGTCTGGTCTCCTCATGGTGCTCTTGAGGGTCATCTTCATGAATGGTAACCGCGCCACCGAGGAGGAGATCTGGGAATTCCTCAGTATGTTGGGGATCTATGCTGGGAGGAGGCACTGGATCTTTGGGGAGCCCAGAAGGCTCATCACCAAAGATCTGGTGCAGAAGGAGTACCTGAACTACTGCCAGGTGCCCAATAGTGATCCTCTGCGCTATGAGTTCCTGTGGGGCCCGAGAGCTTGTGCTGACACCAGTAAGATGAAGGTACTGGAGGGTCCAGCCAAGTTCCACGGTAGGGTCCCTAGTTCCTTCCCAGATCTCTATGACGAGGTTCTGAGAGATCAGGCGGAGAGAGCAGGGCTGAGAGGTGAGGCCAGGGCTCCACCCATGGCTGAGGCCTTTGCCCCTTCCAGGGCCAAGTCCCGCAGCTCCTCCCACATCTAGGGAGGGGGCAGGGCACTTTGTTCCCTTTGTCTTGGAAGAAAGCAGTCAAGCTCCTAAATAGTGCATAGCAGTAGGGTGGAGGGAAGAAAACCAGTAACTTGTTACAGCTTTAAAAGGTAAGCAAGTTTAGGTCTAGTTTATATATATCTGTTTTCTTTTATCCATATGAGAGATATATAGTGAATGATGATTTAAAGTAGAAAGGTGAAGAGGTGAAGGAGGTTTTAGTATTTTTAAACGTTCTTACTTTGGATAAGTTTTATTGTGCTTCACAATTCAAATGTATGAATTTTATAAATCATAGTTTGTAGCTGTTTTAATGTTTTAAAAGTTTGGGTATTTGTAAAACACACTGAAAGTACTGAATATATTGTTCACAATGCAAACAAGATAACATGACATTAGAAGAGAATGTTTCTTGAAAAGCATTCAAGCTTCTAAAGAGCGCGTGGTAGTAGTGGGTAGATCACATTTATTTCGATCATATTTCTCTGTTTCACACAAGTAACTTCTACATATTATATGTTTCTTTTTTTTTTTCCAAATATTTTTACTTCTAAGAGGTTGTTTTTCTTCAGAGTATTAATTTGGTAATGATACTGCTGTTATATTCACTGCTGTTTTAAGAGTTTTAAAGGTACAGTTTTGGTAGACATAAAAGATTCAGGAGCCATCTGTATTGCTTTCTGATCTGCAAGTAGGTAACATAGCATTGCAAGAGTGCTTTTCATGCAAATGTGAAGGAAGACCACAGAAACTATTGAGAAACAAAAAGAAAATGGAGAAAAGAGTAGAGTAAAAAGTCTTTAACTTGTGGTTAACCTTATTTTAAACTTCCTTTTAGTAAAAATAAAAAATACTGTGACTTATTTAGCTCATTTAAGAGTATTTGTTTCTTTTGTGCTAATTCACTGCATATTCTCTGCTCTCTCCTGGATTAAAAATAAACTCAGATTTGAGGGTTTCCTAGTAACATAACCCCCGCTTATTACAAACCAATACTTCTTCATCAGTATGCCACTGCTTTATATGTAGTACATGAATTCCAGCATTCATGTAGGATCGGATTTAGCAGACTGCATTTATGGATGGATAACCTGCCAATCTCTCAAGTTCACAAACTGATGAAGTGACCTTCCTGGGACTAGTCCCCTGATCTGGAATAGTGCAGAGCCCACAATGCGCCACTTCTCCCAGCATAAGCCAGACATCATGTCTTTTCATTCAATTTTCCTCTAAACACTCCAAAAAATGTGTCTCGTTGGATGCATGGGGCCCTGTCCCAAAGAACTGTTTTGGAATAAAGTTTAAAAAATGCTGATAAATGAATGGTATGAAAGAAGACAAAACTACTCAGGGACAATGTGGTCATGAACACATGCAATGTCAGATACCCTGAAAAGATCAATATGCCCTCATTTATCCTTCCTGATTCTCAGGGACATAAAAGCCTTAGCTTAAGCTCTGTGTCCTCAGGTCAATGGATGGAAGAGTCCCAGCCTCTGATAGTTAAATTCCTAAGGGAGTTTAAGGCTGTAGCATGAGAGGACAGGACTCATTAGGAGATGGGAAGTCAGTGTGAGGACCTGGAGAGAGGACAGTAATAGTGAAAGGATGGAGGAAATACAGGTCTTCCTAGGAGCCTGACTGAGGACAGGTGCAGCCAGCCATCAGAAGGCCTCAATTTCCAATCCCAGCTTTCTGTCCTGAGAGACCACAGGTAGATGTGGTAAGTTGGGCAACCTCCATTTTCTTCTATTGGGTCTCAGAGAGTTGTGGGCCTTACTCTGAGCACATACCCTCAGGAAAAGAGACAGGAGCTCCAAGACCTCCCAGCAGTTCCCAGAGGACACCTGGTCATTTCACCAGAGGAGCTTCAGGCAACCCTTGATGTGGCAGGAAGGACAGTTCTTTCATACGTGGGTCAACTGCTCTCTGCAGACTGATTTCTCTGGGTTTTTTCCTTCAAGTCCTCCATGATAAAGGGAACTGAAGGAAGGCCCCAAACCAAGTGGCGTGCCCCTCCCCTCAAGTCCTTGCTAGGAAAGTTTACCTTTGATGTTTCTGCACATGCATGACTGCCCCTTCCACTTGTTGGGAAGAAAATTGCTCACTAAATTCCAGACAATAGTCCAAGCTGGAGCCTTTCATTTAGAAGGCTCCCACCAAGAGAAACGACAGCTCTTGGCTGGGGGAGCCTGCCTCCATACGACAGGGATAGAATAGCATAGGATACAGGTAGCTGTCCCAGGTGACTCTGTGGAAAAGAATCCACCTGCAATGCAGGAGATGAAGGTTTGATCCCTGTTCTGGAACATCTCCTGGAGGAGGAAGTGGCTACCTATTCCAGTATTCCTGCCCTGAGAATCCCATGGACAGAGAGCCTAGAGTGCTGCAGTTCATGGGGTTGCAAAGAGTAGACATGAATGAGGGCCTGAGCACAGACAGACAGAGAGGTAGATCTAGAAGTATAGGAGGGGAATAGAGATAGAGAAACCTAGGAACCACTGGTAGACCATTGTAAGTTAACATTGTTCAAGAAAGGGATCAGAATGTAGTGGAGGAAGGCAGGTTTGTTTAAACATAAAGCCATAAATAATCCATGAGATGTTCCCCAGGCCTTTAGGTAAAAGAGGAATGTCACAGCCCTTCTGTCCATTTGAAGAAGTTCTAGAATAATCCAAGTTTGACCTCATAAGGTCAGACACTCTTCCTGTTCCAAATGAATTGGGAGGGAGTGATGTAAGCCTGACCTCTATCAGAGAAGGCAGTCTTTGCTAGTCCTCCACTTTCCATTGACTATAGAATATATTCCACTTAATCCTCCAGGCAGAGCTTAGTCACCTGCCTGCTTGCATCTCTTACATGCATCCTATATATATAAATCTATTTCTTGCCTAACATTTTGCCTCTGGCTGAATTCCTTCTGCGCTAAGACACAAACAACCTGAGCCACAGTACGTCCAGGTACCAGGTAAGTGTTTCTAATTAAAAGACCATGGTTCAAGTCCCAAACTGGAATTTGGGGTGGGGTTGCAGTCCTGGCCATGTGGATTTGAGTCAAAACCTGATGTGATAGGTTTCAGGTAGAGGAGGTCTCCATGCTACCCAATCAAAAATTTTAACCTATGGCCTGTTAAACTGGCTCATAGGGCTAGAATGAAAGTCACTTTCTTCTGCATTTCTCTGCGCCTAGACTCCCAATATCTTTGCTTTTGGGTGGACAAATACAGACACTGTATGCCTTGAAAGCCTCCACTTTGTGTTTATAAAATTTAAGCTGAGTGTGTCTACAGGATAGGGAGAGAATGGACAAAAAAGAAAAAGAAATTGAGCTAAAATTTTTCTGGCTACCTTCCGAAATATGGCTGTCCTGGTGCCTCAGATGGTAAAGAATCTACCTGAAATGGCAGGAGACCTGCGTTCAGTCCCTGGATTGGGAAGTTCCCCTGGAGAAGGGAATGGCAACCCTCTCCAGTATTCCTGCCAAGAGAATCCCATGGACAGGGGATCCTGGAGGGCTACATTCCATGGGGCCACAATGACTCAGACATGACTTAGAGACTGAACAATAACAGCAATCTCCTAACACTTCTACTTTACCACTCCTTGCTGCAGCTAGTGAAGCCCATTTGTCCTAGAGCCTGTGCTGCAGAGTAAGAGAAGCCACCACAATGAGAAGCCAGTGCATCCCAATGAAGGGTAGCCCCTACCCCTCGAAACTAGAGAACACACACGCAGCAATGAAGAGCCAGCACAACCAAAATTAAATACATAAATAATTTCTTTACAAAACTGCTCAGGGAAGCCACAATGGCCCCTGGGGCGTGAACTGAACCACATTCTGCCCAGCAAGCTCACAGGTGAGGGATGTCACAGCCATGAAAAGGCCATAAGGGACTTCAGTGACACCTGAAGCCCCTTATGAGCATTCGTCATTTCCTTTTCAGATGGATAACTGACTGTGCATCCCTGAAGACTTCTCCTTAGGATTCCAGCGAGGTCCCTTATGTCCAAGTCTTCCGTGCCTTAAGGAAAACCTCTGAACTTTGAAAGACTTGCCAGGTAGACTCGTCTGGCTTGACAATGCTTAATTTGCCTAGAAAAGCCCTTCGCCTTCTCCCAATGATACTAACCATCAGCCAGCCCCTGAGCCCTGTTCACAGGAACTCTTTCTGGGCAAAAGAAGGAGCCTCTTGGACCAGAGACCTCTTCTTCACTATACTCAGCATTGAACACCACTGCTCCCGACCCCATCAACAATGCTTGGCTCTCTAACCTCGGGCTCGAAAACTCCTTAAGCTCTAAGGCCTAAGTGCCTGAAAGAACTTAGACAAAAGTCCTGTTCCCTGAAGAGAACTATGACCAGAGATAGCTGCAAACATTATGGGCAAGATGTGGTGGTGAAATCTTGGCAGGGCCTAGAGATGAGAGTCCACTCTGTGGCCCGGAGTCTCTGCCTGGCACAGAAAACATTCCTTTACCAACATTCCCATTTCCATCTCCCTGTGAACTGCCTTCCTATCCTTTCATGTCCCAAACAACTACCATTAAAATTTTCTTCTGTCTTTGGCTCTGGGCTTTGGCCATGTTGATGAGTTATTCAGTTTTCCTGTGTCTCTCTCATGTCTATGTGTTATTACACTTTTATTTTATCATATTAATCTGTCTCACATCAATTTAATTCTTCAACCACCCACAAAAAACCCGAGGGGCAGAGGGGAATTTCATCCTCCTCCATATTAGCTACATCTCACATATTTTTTCTGTGTTCAAAATCCTTCTTAATGAGGTGTTCAATAACAAACTAAAAGCTATGAATGTCATTAATCATTTTAGTCATATTGATATAATTATATTTTTCTTTATGGTTTTCTAATTTTTATTTATTTATTAACTGAGCATTACCCCACCCAATAGAGCAAGAGCCAGGTTTCATCAGAGCCAGTCTCTCCCATCAGCAAGCTTCCACAAGCCTCTTAAACTCATTCTTCAGAGGGCAGAGAGAAGAACCACAATGCCCTATTCTCCAGAACGAAAACCACAATCACACTAAACTAACCTAAATGATCACGTGGATCACACCTTTGTGTAACTCAAAAGCTATGGATAAGGCTTTGCAGGGCTACCCAAGGTGGATGGGTCATGGTGGAAAATTCTAACCAAAGGCAGTCCACTGGAGAGGAGAATAGCAAACCACTTCAGTATCCTTGCTGTGAGAACCCCATGAACATCAGGAAAAAAACAAAAAGAAATGATATCAGGAGATCATACCAGGGGTAGATACCTGAGACCCCAGGTCATTAGGTGTCTAATACGTTATTGGGGAAGAGCCCAGAAATAGCTCCAGAAAAAATGAAGAGACTGGGCTAAAGTCAAAATGACGCTTAGTTGTGGATGTGTCTGGTGGTAAAAGTAAAGTCTGATGCTGTTGCAAATAGAACTACCTTATGACCCAGCAATCCCACTGCTGGGCATACACACCGAGGAAACCAGAATTGAAAGAGACACATGTACCCCAATGTTCATCGCAGCACTGTTTATAATAGCCAGGACATGGAAACAACCTAGATGTCCATCAGCAGATGAATGGATAAGAAAGCTGTGGTACATATACACAATGGAGTATTACTCAGCCGTTAAAAAGAATTCATTTGACTCAGTTCTGATGAGATGGATGAAACTGGAGCCGATTATACAGAGTGAAGTAAACCAGAAAGAAAAACACCAATACAGTATACTAACACATATATATGGAATTCAGGAAGATGGCAATGACGACCCTGTATGCAAGACAGGGAAAGAGACACAGACGTGTATAATGGACTTTTGGACTCAGAGGGAGAGGGAGAGGGTGGGATGATTTGGGAGAATGACATTCTAACATGTATACTATCATGTAAGAATTGAATCGCCAGTCTATGTCTGATGCAGGATACAGCATGCTTGGAGCTGGTGCATGGGGATCACCCAGAGAGATGTTATGGGGAGGGAGGTAGGAGGGGGGTTCATGTTTGAGAACGCATGTAAGAATTAAAGATTTTAAAATTAAAAAAAAATAAAAATAAAAATAAAACATTTTAAATCTTAAAAAAAAAAAAGAACAGTACTATGTAGGAATCTTGAAGGTACATGAATCAATGGAAATTGGTCAAGCAGGAGATGGCAAGAGTTACCGTCAACATTTTAGAAATCAGACAACTAACATGGACAGGAATGGGTGATTTTAATTGAGATTACCATTGTATCTGTGGGCAAAAATCCATGAGAAGAAATGGAGCAGTCGCATAGTCAAAAAAAGACTTCAAACTGCAGGTACTGGGTGCATTGTCCACAAGGACAGAATGATTTTGGTTCATTTCCAAGGCAAAGCATTCAGCATCACAGTAATCCAAGTCTATGCTCCAAACAATGATGCCAAAGAAGCTAGAGTCCAGTGGTGCTATGAAGATGTACATCACAGCCTAGAACTAACATCCCCCAAAAATGTCCTTTTCATAATAGGGGACTGGAATGGAAATGTAGGAAGTAAAGGAATAACTTGCAGCTGAAGATGGAGAAGCTCTACACAGCCTGCATAAACAAGACCCAGAGCTCACTCTGGCTCAGATCATAAGCTCCTTACTGCAAAAGACAGACTTAAGTTGAAGAAAGTAGAGAAAATCACTAGGCCATTCAGATATGACCTAAATCAAGTTCCTTACGATTATACAGTGGAGGTGAGGAATACTTTCAAGGGATATGATCTGGTAGGAAGACTGCCTGAAACACTAAAGATGGAGGCTCAGAACAAGGTCTAGGAAGTGGTAACCAAAACCATCCACAAGAAAAAGAAATGAGAAAGGCTAAATGGTTGTCTGAGGAGGCCTTACAAATAACTGAGAACGAAGGGAAGCAAAAGGCAAAGGAAAGATATACCAATCTGAATGCAAATTTCCAAAGAACAGCAAGGAGTAATAAGAAAGCATTTTCAAGTGAACAATGCAAAGAAATAGAGGGGAAAAATAGAATGGGAAAGACTAGAGTTCTCATCAAGAAAATAGAGACACCAAGGGAACACTTCATGCAAAGATGGGCACAATAAAGGACAGAAACTATAGAGACAGAACAGAAGGAAAAGATTTTAAGAAGAGGTGGCAAGGAGATACCGAAGAACTGTTCAACAAAGGTCTTTATGACCCAGATAACAGTGATGATGTGATCACTCACGTAGAGCCAGACATCCAGGAGTGTGAAGTCAAGGGGGCCTTATGAAGCATTCCTAAGAACAAAGCTAGTGGAGGTGATGGAATTTCAGCTGAGCTATTTCAAACCCTAAATGATGATGATGTTAACGTACTGCACTCAACAGGCCAGCAAATTTGGACCACTCAGCAGAGGACACAGGACTGGAAAAGGTAAGCTTTCATTCCAATCCCAAAGAAGTGCAATGCCAACGAATGTTCAAACTATCATATAATTGTGCTCATTTCACATGCAAGCTAGGGAATGCTCAAAATGCTTCAAGCTATGCTTCAACAGTATCTGAAAAGAGAACTTCAATATGTACAAGCTGGGTTCAGAAAAGGCAGAGGAATCAGATATCAAATTGGTAATCTCCATTGGGTCATAGACAAAGCAAGACTTTTCCAGAAAACTTCTACCTGTTTGACTATGCAAAAGCCTTTGCCTGTATCACAAGAAACTGCAAAATTCTTAAATGATGGGAATACCTTATCTGCCTTCTGAGAAACCGGTATACAGTTCAAGAAGCAACAGTTAGAAGTGGACAAGGAACAATAGACAGGTTCAAAATTAGGGCACGAATACATTAAGGCTGCATATTGTCACCCTGATTATTTAAGGTAAATGCACAATACATCATGAAAATTCCCAGATGGAAGAACCCAAGCTGGAATCAAATTGCCAGGAGAAATATCAATACCTTCAGATGTGCATATGATACCACCCTTATGGCAGAGGTGAAGTGGAAGTAAAGAGACTTTCAATGACCGTGAAATAAGAGAATGAAAAACCTGGCTTAAAACTCAACATTCAAGAAACTAAGATCATGGCATCTGGTCCCAACACTTCATGGCAAACAGATGGGGAAAAAGTAGAAACAATGGAAGATTTAAATTTCTTCTCCAAAATCACTGTGGATGGTGAAAGCAGCCATGGCGGTGGTGGTGGTGGTTTAGTCACTAAGTCGTGTCCCACTCTTGCGACCCCATGGGCTGTAGCCTCCCAGCCTCCTCTGTCCCTGGGATTCTCCAGGCATGAATACTGAATTGGGTTCCCATTTCCTTCTTCAGGCGATCTATCTGACCCAGGAATTGACCGTGCATTTCTTGCACTGTAGGCAGATTCTTTTACAAACTGAGCTATGAGGGAAGCCCCAAATTAAAAGATGCCATGAAATTAAAAGACGTTAATTCCTTGCAAGAAAAGCTATAACAAACCTACATCACATAATAAAAAGCAGAGATATTACACTGCCAAAAGAGGTGTGTCTAGTGAAAGCTATGATTTTCCCAGGGGTCATGTGTGGATGTGAACACTGGACCATAACGAAGGCTGAGTGATGAAAAATTGCTGCTTTTGAATTGTGGGGCTGGAGAAGACTCTTGAGAGTCCCCTGGATAGAAAGGAGATCAAACCAATCATTCCTGAAAGGAATCAACCTTGAATGTTCATGGGATTACTGATGCTGAAGTTGAAGTTCCAAACTTTTGGCCACTTATGGGAAGAGCTGACTCATTGGTAAAGACCCTGATGTTGGGAAAGATGGAAGGGAAAAAGAAAAGGAGGCAGCACAGGATGAGATGTTTGGATGGCATCACTGGATGGACATGACTTTGAGCCAACTCCAGGAGATGGTGAAGCATAGGGAGCCCAGAGTGCTATGGATCATGGGGTCACAGTCAGAGGTGACTGAGCAACTGAACAAAAGCAACAACACAGAACTGCAAAACAACAAAAGTAAAATATATTGTAAGCAACGGACAATAGTTAATAACACCATATTGATATGAGTTGCTCAGTTTTAACAAATGAACTTGTATCAGTTGAACCAATCCAAGATGTTAATAACAGAAGATGCTAAGTGGAGGAAGAGACTAGCTCTATAGGAACTCTGTATACTATCTGCTAAATTTTCTGTAATCCTAAATCTCTTCTTTAAAAAAATGCAGATGCTCACAAGACAAGATGTTTACAACTCATTATGAAAGAAATGCAAACCAAAGCTACAATGATGCATCACCTCACACTTGCCAGAAAGGCTATCATAAACAAATCTAGAAACAATAAGTGCTGAAGTGGCATGAAGAAAAGAGAACCCTCTTGCACATTGAGGGGGAAAGTAAATTGATATAGCCACTACGGAGAACAGTATGGAGAGTCCTTTCAAAACTAGAAATAAAACTACCCTATGACTCAGCAATCCCACTACTGGGCATACACACTGAGAAAGCCATGAGTGAAAACATTCAGGGACCGCACTGTTTATTGAAACACTATTTACAATAGCTAGGACATGGAAGGAACCACCTCAAATTCCACTGACAGATGAATAGATACAGAAGTTGTGGTAGATATATACAATGGACTATTACACAAACATAAGAAGAACCAAATTTAAGATAGTTGTTGTGAGGTGGATCATGGGAAAAGCAAGAGAGTTCCAGAAAAACATCTATTTCTGCTTTATTGACTATGCCAAAGCCTTTGACTGTGTGGATCACAATAAACTGTGGAAAATGCTGAAAGAGATGGGAATACCAGACCACCTAACCTGCCTCTTGAGAAAGCTGTATGCAGGTCAGGAAGCAACAGTTAGAACTGGACATGGAAAAACAGACTGGTTCCAAACAGGAAACAGTGCGTCAACCCTGTATATTGTCACCCTGCTTATTTAGCTTATATGCAGAGTACATCATGAGAAAAACTGGACTGGAAGAAACACAAGCTGGAATCAAGATTGGCGGGAGAAATATCAATAACCTCAGATATGTAGATGACACCACCCTTATGGCAGAAAGTGAAGAGGAGATGAAAAGCCTCTGGATGAAAGTGAAAGAGGAGAGCGAAAATGTTAGCTTAAAGCTCAACATTCAGAAAACAAAGATCATGGCATCCGGTCCCATCATTTCATGGGAAATAGATGGGAAACAGTAGAAACAGTGTCAGACTCGATTTTTTTGGGCTCCAAAATCACTGCAGATGGTGACTGAAGCCATGAAATTAAAAGACGCTCACTCCTTGGAAAAAAAGTCATGACCAACCTAGATAGTATACTCAAAAGCAGAGACATTACTTTGCTGACTAAGGTCCGTCTAGTCAGGGCTATGGTTTTTCCAGTGGTCATGTATGGATGTGAGAGTTGGACTGTGAAGAAGGCTGAGTGCCGAAGAATTGATGCTTTTGAACTGTGGTGTTGGAGAAGACACTTGAGAGTCCCCTGGACTGCAAGGAGATCCAACCAGTCCATTCTGAAGGAGATCAACCCTGGGAATTCTTTGGAAGGAATGATGCTAAAGCTGAAGCTTCAGTACTTTGGCCACCTCATGCGAAAAGTTGACTCATTGGAAAAGACTCTGATCCTGGGAGGGATTGAAGGCAGGAGGAGAAGCGGAAAACCAAGAATGAGATGGCTGGATGGCATCACAGACTCAATGGACGTGAGTCTGAGTGAACTCTGGGAGTTGGTGATGGACAGGGAGGCCTGGCGTGCTGTGATTCATGGGGTCACAAAGAGTCGGACCCAACTGAGCGACTGAACTGAACTGACCTGTAGTGAGGTGGATGCACCTAGAGTATGTTACACGGAGTGAAGTAAAGCAGAAAGAGAAAAAAAAATTATTGCGTATTAACACATTTATATAGAATCTAGAAATTGGCACTGATGAATCTATTTGCAGGGTAGGAATAGAGACACATGCAGAGAAAAGACGTGGACACAGCAAAGGATGGAGAGAGAGGGACAAACTGAGAGAGGCTGTGACGTATATGCACTGCCATGTGTACCAGAGATAGCTAGTGGGGAGATGCTCTGGAACAGAGGCAGCTCAGACTTCTGTCTGTGACAACCTAGAGGACTGAGATGGGGTGATGTGAGGGATGCTCCTGGAGGGGGATATATGTATACTTATAGCTGCTTCATACTGTTGTACAACAGAAACTAACACACTATAAAGCAATTATCCTCCAATTAAAATTTTTCATAAACGCTCATATTTAAAATGTAGTAAAAATCTGGACAAGGACACATAGCCAATACAGACTTATATACAATAATGCCAAATGAATAAGAACAATGAAAACCAAAAGATAACATAAGAATTTATCCTCGAATTAAAAATCTTAGAAAATAAGACAGGAAATATTCAAACATATAAAAAATTTTAGCTATCTCATATGAAAATAGATCACCATAACAAAAGCAAGAGTCTGGCCTGGAAGAATCACAATTTCTTTGGTCACGTAATAGAAAAACACCATAAATAAAAGCAACCATAGAAAAATCGTACCTACAAAGCAACCTCAAAACAATGTATACATTCCACATAGAGGCAACAAGAAGATCTTCCTGACAGCCTTAGGAGAAAGAAGTCTCAAACAGAATAGTATGTTATGTGTATTCCTAGAGGAGCACATATTGTAAGACTGTCGATGTTCCTTAACTCCTTTACAGATCTACTCCAGTCAGAATCAGCTGAGACCACAATCAAACAGTGGGCTGCTGTTTCCTGTACCCAGAATAAACCATGGAAAACTTATACAAGGAATAAAGACAACTATTAACAGAAGCAAAAGCACAAAACTACATAATCCCCAGAGGCAAAGTAAGTCTCTAATGAACTTGACCCTATGAGCGTCAAGGTGAGGGAGTACTCGGAGACTGACAAGGGGTGTGCAGCCTACAAGGGAAGAAGACAACAGGATCAGCTGGAAAAGGCTTTAAAGTCTCAGCCCTTGATTACTTCCACTGTGCCCTGGGGCCATGAAATCGCTCACAACCTCACTGAAGGAATCTGAGGTAGCATCTCAGAGCTCCCATGCCAAGACCATGGGGAACAGAAGTTTGAGTTGGATGTGGCAGTATGGGCCAGAGGTCATGCAAACAACCAGCACAAACTTTGCTAGTGGATGACAACTGGCCCTTTTAAGTGATCACCTTAATAGACTATCACACAGGGACTAAAAGAGAAAATGTAGTAACCACAAAAGTTGTACCAAAGGACAGAAATTCACCTCAGAACTTTCGAGCAATGCCCCTGCAGTTGACTAAGAGCCCCGCGAGAACTGTCAGGGTAAGGAGCCCCTTCACTTTCTCTACTGGGATTGTGTGGGGCATGGTTGGAGACAGAGGTGGATTCATACCAGAAAGGGAAGGATTTCCAGGCCCTGCCTGCAGTCAATATGAAGATCCTGAGTGAGATGTGAGGGGTTCCACACTCACAGAAGGCAAGTCTCCCATCCTTCCCTCTCAGCTCATCTTACCTGCAGCAGCCATTTCCTGGAAGCCTCAGGCAGAAGTGTCCAGGGGAGATGTACGTGCACTTCTCACCAGGAGTCTCGGGACGTGATGTCTTCGATGTGAGGCCTTGGCCTCAGGTCAGCAGATGGCACGTAGCCCACCACCTACAGGGGACAAGGGTAAGACACGGAGATTGGATGGAGCATCACTCAGCCCAGAAGACGGGGCCCGAAAGTGCCCTCACTGTCATTCTCAGGAGCTCCAGGAAGCCAGTTCGGCCAGGCCAGAAACAATTCCTGCTGGGGTGCTGACGGAAGCTAGAGCCTGGAAGGGAGGCCTGTAGACTCCACTCAGTACAGGGAAGGTCTCAGGATCCGCTACGATTCAAGGAAAGCTGCACATGCCAATCCTCCGGGAAGCTCCCCCGGAACCCCGCCCACCCTGGCCCCGCCTCTGCTGTCCGCCTGGAACACAGAAGCACATGACAGGAAGTGACGACCACGCACACACGCTGCTGGCTGCGAAGCCATCTTTGGAGAGCTGCTGTTCGTCTTAGAGAACTGCCTTGTAGGGTGCCCAGACGGAGGACTCCCAGGTCTCATAAAGGTGTCCAAGAGTGAGGTGACGTGAGTTACAAGTGCGGGGACACACGTCCGGCACGACCAAGCCTTTCCCTCTGAAAAGGGGGGGCCAGGACAACCCCCGGCCACCCTGCCCCTGCTTGTCCCCTGGAAGATTCGGGCCTGCATCTTAAGCCCCAAGTCCAGCCACGTCACCCAGGTGGTCCTCCGAGAGGACGGCTTCGGTCCGGGCATGGTGGATTCCAGTTCTGCTCAGTAGAGGGAAAACACCTAGCCCTGTAGCTAAAGGAGGGACTCTCGGGGGCACAGAGGGTCTCCACACCCCAGAAACGCAGCCACGTGAAACCCCCACCCCCCGCGACTTGGCCTCAGGAGCATGCGGTAGGATCAGGGCAGCTCTAATGGTTTGGGGGCACCCTCATTGTGATCTCGGATGTGGGACAGTGAGAGAGGAGGGGACCTCGGTCCGAGGCATTGGTAGCTGGTCAGTACAGGGAGGATATCAGGGCTCAGGAGGAGCCAGGGTGAGGACCATCCTTCCCGAAACAGGGCCAGTCAGGACCCTCCCCTGTGGTCAGCGCTTCCTCCTGGCCAAACACGGGGAAGGGAGGCTACGGTCTGAGTGGGGAGGTTAGAGCTTGCCTTACAGAAGGGCGGGTCCCGGGACCCTTAGGTGGGAGGCTGAGCGCTCCCTCCTCTCCTTCTCCAGAGTCACAGGGAAGGTGGCAGCATCAGCTTCAGAGCAGAAGAGGGATCGGGGCGGGTGCTAGGGGGTCATTCCCCGTTTTTCATCCTAACTCTGAATGTGAACTGAAAGGACATGCCTCCCCTGCCAGCCCTCCACAGGCCCCGTCTAAACCCAAGGCAGGGCTGTCTGGCTGCGCCCCAGGTCTCACTCTCACTTCCTCCTCAGGGGTCTCAGGGGACAGGCTGACTAGGAGAACAGGAGACTTGTGGGTCCTAGAGCAGTGGCCTCAAGCCCCTAGCGAAGCAGACTTTTTTAAGCGGGGACGACTCTCCCTGGTGAAGGTGCTCACATTTCTTTGTCCTTCCTCCAGGTGCCCTCGTTGCCTGCCTTCCTAACTGCACGCCCGCCTGCGGTCCTTGACCTGTGTCATCATGCCTCGGAAGCACAAAAACAAGCATCATGCCCACGGGAAACGCCACCAGGTCCAGGGGGACACTCAGGAGGCCCAGGCCAGTGCTGCTGCAGCCCCAGGAGAGGAGTGCCCTCCTCCCCGTCTTCTGTCCCTCAAGGTTCTCCCCTGGGCTCCCCTGCTGCTGGCAATCGCCAGGAGCTTCAGGGAGCCATGGCCCCTAGCTCTCCTGATGCAGAGGCTTCCTGTGCAGGAGCTGATCAAGGTGCCCAGGGCCCCGAGGAGGAAAGTGCAGATGCCGCCCGAGCAGCCCTGCTCGCTCGGAGCATTCGCAAAGATCCTCTCATGAGGAAGGCCAGCATGGTGATGGATTTCCTGCTGGAGAGGTACACCAAGAAGGAGCCCATCACACAGAATGCCATGCTGAATGTCATCGGAAGGAAGTACAAGGAGCACTTCCCGGAGATCCTGAGCAGAGCCTCTGAGCGCGTGGAGCTGGTGTTTGGCCTGGAGCTGAAGGAAGTCGACTGCAGCAGGAACATCTACGCCCTCGTCAACAAGTTCACTCTCGGGGTTGAGGAAGGTTCAAGTGATGAGGAGGAGCTGCCCAAGTCTGGTCTCCTCATGGCGCTCCTGGGCATCATCTTTATGAAGGGTAACCGCGCCACCGGAGGAGGAGATCTGGGATTTCCTCAATGTGTTGGGGATCTATGCTGGGAGGAAGCACTCCATCTTTGGGGAGCCCAGAAAGCTCATCACCAAAGATCTGGTGCAGAAGGGGTACCTCAACTACCGCCAGGTGCCCAATAGCGATCCTCCGCTCTAGAGTTCCTGTGGGGCCCGAGATCTTATGCTGAGACCAATAAGATGAAGGTGTTGGAAGTTCTGGCCAAAGATCCAGGATACGGTCCCGAGTTCCTTCCCAGACCTCTATGACGAGGCTCTGAGAGATCAGGCAGATAGAGCAGGGCTGAGAGGCATTCCCATTTTCCAGCTATGGCTGAGGCCAGTGCCCTTCCAGGGCCAAGCCTACAGCTCCTCCCACATCTAGGGAGGGGTCAGGACAGTTGTTCCTTTGAGTTGGAAGAGAACAGTTCACGCTCCAAAATAGCGCAGGGTAGTAGGGGTGGGGGGGAACAAAACCCATATTTCTTCACAGTTTTAAGTAGTATGGGAGTTTAGGTGCAGTTTTAACAAAATATGCATGTTTTCCTGTTATCCATATGAATACTATCTAGTCAAAAAATAGATGATCTCGTAGGTAGGTAGAGGTGTTGTATACAATTTTTAAATATTACTACTCTTCATAAGGTTTATTTTGCTTCAGAATCTAGGTTTATTAATGTCATGGAGTCATGTTTACTGGCTATTAGGTTTATGACTAAGAGTTCATGTTTTGTAAACAACCTGAAAAGACTTCAATATTTTCCTTATGGTCCAGGATGAGGTAATATAGCATTGGAATAGGATTTTACTTGGAAATGTGTAAGAATCCTAGAAGATAAATATTTGGGATCAGAAAGCTTTCAGAGTAAACACGGGTTTCTTCTTCATTTGTCTTATCTGTCCTCTTTCCTTGTAAAAGCTAATAACATGGACTTAGATTTGTGTAGCTTATTCAAACTGTATGACACTTAAATCATAATAAAATAGAGTCTTTGCTCATTATTTCTGTTTTCTGCCAAATGAATTGACCATCTTCTGTTTAGAAGGCTTTCTTATAGTACTGGGCTTGGTAAGAAAATGAAGACCAAGTCCACTGCCCATGGAATTTTGAGTCTAGCAGCAGGTACCATCTACGGAAGGTGGTGAGCTAACTCTAAGGAATAAACAAATCATACATTTAAATGGGGGAGGTGTGGAAGAGGAGGTTCCAGCTGAGAGCAAGCACGTCTAAGTTACCTGACTAAGGCAGCACTGGGTCTTGAGAAACATCTAGTTCCTCCGTGGGAGGTCATTTTCAGTCCAGATGCATGATGGGCTAGATGAAGCTGTGGGAGTGATGCCAGAACTCATATCATGGTTCTCAGAGGTGATGCTGTAAACCTGGAATATATCTCAACCATATATTTACCATTATTTGGGGATATCCGAAAACTATAGGGAATCTCAACATAGGGAATGGAAGGGATCCTGTGCACTTGAGCCAGGCAAGTGAACACTCACACTACGTGTTTTCATCAAGAGCTGTCCGGAGAGTTTCTGAGAAATAAGGGTGATACCCATTGAATCGAGATGCCAAGACATCACTGGACTGTCTCTCTCTTTCCGGGATGGGAGCACCAGAACTTGCTCTGTTAAATGGGCAGTTTAATTAGGTTGTGTTTAGTGTAATTTGGCTAACTTTAAGGGTGGGCTCAATTTTTACTGTCAGTGGGACTTAATTTAGGGGTGGTTTGGACAAAAAACAGCACCTGAGAGGGAAGTTGTTGGTCCTTGAGACAAATGAACTTGTACTTTCACCCATGCGGAGAAGATAACCCCAAACACATCGTAAAACAGGTGCTCAAATAGGGAAATACCGCTTAGTTTTACTTGCTTGGGAGCATTAGTGCTGATGTGGATTTGATTATTGTTTGGAGTTGCATATTCTCTAATATAGCCTGGAAATAAAATTATGTGATGGAAGTTTGTGATCATTCGAGGTCAAAATCACCTTCGTAATAACTGCCATTCATTCAATGTACCAAAGCTTGTCTCATACTGTGCCAGGTGATTTACATACATCACACATGTCTGTGGTCCTACACTATAGACTTTTTCAAACACAATTTGCAGATAAAGAAGCTGGAATAAAGAAGGTCAATTTAAAGCTCATAAATGATAGGAGCTGGACTGAACCCTGGCACTGAATTCCTATACAGCCCACACTGTGCCACTCCGCCAGGATGAGGCCAACCTTGGGTCACTTCCTCTTTCTGAACATTAGTCAAAAAAGGTATTTCACACCCTAAATAGCAGAATTTCATACCCCAAACATGGTTTTGGAATAAAAAGCCCAAGAAATAAGTAACAAAAATATTAAAGTGGAGTACAATAAAGAAGAGACAGCATTCAGTGACAAAAGGAAACATCAGTAAACCAAAAAAGATCAGGGATGCACAAAATCATTTAATTGAGCCCCTTCCTTTCAGAGAGTAAATCTGTTAGAGTAAAGGTTCTACAAGAGGCTGTGTCTGGTCAGAGAAGAGAAGGAAGAGATCACCGTGTTTTCTCTGATAGCACACCACCTATGCTGGGGCCCCCTCCCGGACTGCAGCTTCCCCATCACTCCTGGGTCTCAACCAATTCTCTGTGAGATTTGGTGCAGGCAGACTAAGACTTTTCAAAGATGTGGCATTTCCCAAGAAGTCTTTCATAGAAGAGACAGGAGTCAAGGTAAAGACAGATGAATGAGGAACTGAAGTCACAGAGAGACTGGCCTGTGTCTGCTCTCAGAAGGCCAAGACAGGGCTGCCAGGCTGCACATTCCCTCACTTCTCTTCAGGGCTTGCAAGGACATGGTCTTTGCTCTACATGCGTCACCTCAGGCTGAAAAAGTGGAAATCCAGAGTCCCCCAGGAGTCAAGGTGAGGCACCTGAGTCTAGGTCATACCCCTACACTGAACACAGGAGGGCCCCAAGAAGCCTCAATCCTGATGTCATCCCTGAAGGCACAGGTAGGAGCAGACTCGTGTGGCATTCCCAGACTCTCCCTCTCTGGCATCACAAGGAGGGAAAGCTTAGTCTGAAGAGAGCTTCCTTACGTAAACAAAGGAGCCCCACACCCTGCCAGGAGTCAAGCTTTGGACAAATGAAAGCCCCTGACCTCAGAACTCTGAGGAAACCGCACAGAACCCTGCCCTTCCTGGCATCCCTTGGATACCTACTCATTGTTGACATGACATGCCCATTTCCTTCTATGATGTCACAAGGGGGGGTTGGGACATGGTCCCAGCGGTATAGCCTAGGGCCAGCAGTGGGATTATTTCCAGGTTTTCCAGAAACCAACTGAATACCCTGAAGACGAAGGGAACCACACACCCCATAACTGTATGATTCATCTCGTCCTGCTGCCTCAGAAGACCAGGGACAGGGTATGGACGGACGAGGAGAATCTTACTTTCTACTAGGGGTCTCACGGAGATGCTTGTCCTACTATAAGAAAAGTATAGTAGTAGAAGGGGTGGACCTAAGGGGAAGCGAGGGTAGAATTTCAGGCCACAACAGAGGTCAAAGCAAGGACTGAGGGATCATCTGACCAATAAAAAGAAGTGATAATGAATCCAGCCCTGGTCCTTATAGCCCTTGAAGAATCCAGGGCAGAGCTATCAAGCTGAAGTTCCACCAACATTTATTTGTATCAGGTGTGTCGGCGGTGAACCCTTAGTATGAAGGTGCAGATACCATTCCAAGAAAGGGGTGGGGACACCAGGCCCTATGGGGAATCAAAGGAAGCACTCTTAATTCGTGTTGAGGACTCCAGAGGCAGGGACAGAAAACTTCTCAGTGTGCACTCAGTACTGGGTGATAGCTAGTGACTGACGTGATGCGGTGAGGACCTCTTCACTTCTCAGAAATCCCAGGGAGCTTTGTGATGCCAACTACAGAACAGCAGAGGGAATAGGTCCTATGACTGGCCACTAGTTGGGTTAGTGGTCTTGAATGTGAAATAACAGATGCCTCTGTGTAGGAGACTACCAGCCCCTTCTGTCACCCCAGCATGCCGAGGCAGGGGTAGCAGGATGCAGCCTAAAGATCACTCTAATTTCCTTCAATATGTTTCCCAAAGGACAGGCTGATTAAGAGAATAGGAACCCTGGGTGTTTTCAGAACAGTGCCCTCAAGAAAACCACAAATGTAGCCTTCCTGATAACCAAGGTGGTATTCCCCTGCTGCAGGCTGCACACTCAACCTTCGTCATCCTGTGGGCCCTTATCACCTGCCCTCCTACTCACACTTCTAATCACTGTCCCCAGAGCAGTCATCATGCCTCGGAGGTCAGTCTCATAAGCTCTGCATCCATGAGAAATGCCACCAGGCCCGATATGAGCCCAGAGTCACAAGGGAGTTCAGCCCACTGCAGTAATGGAAGAGCTTCCCTCTACCTCTTCTCTTCTAGAAGATAAGTCACAGAGCTCATCAGCTACTGGGTCAAATAGCACTTCCCAGGGGTCTTTGGAACCCCATCTACTACCAGCACTTTTTCAACTACTGCTGACCCAACATCTGATGAAGAAGATACCAGTCAAGATGAGGAAGATTCACGTTCCTCATCTTCTACCGAAAACACCTACCATGATACTCTGAACAGCATGACAGGTTTGTTGGAGCAGTTCCTTCTGTGTAAGTATAAAATGAAGCAGCCCATCATGAAGGAAGACATGCTGAAGATTATCCACCCAAGATACCACCACCGATCTGCCGAGATTCTCAAGAGAGCCTCTGAACACATTGAGGCTGTCTTTGCAGTTGACTTGAAGGAAGTTGACTCAACCATCCACTCCTATGACCTCGTCAGCAAACTGAACCTGCCCAACAATGGGAGGGTGTGGGATGGTAGGGGCTTACCTAAGACTGGTCTCTTGATGACAGTTCTGGGTGTGATCTTCGTGAAGGGTGGCTGTGCCGCTGAGGAAGACATCTGGAAATTCTTGAATATGATGCGAGTATATGCTCGGAGAAAACACTTCATCTACGGAGAGCCCAGGAAGCTCATCACCAGAGACTTAGTGACGATGAAGTACCTGGAGTACCGCCAGGTTGCCCACAGCGATCCTCCACGTTACGAGTTCCTGTGGGGCCCACGAGCCCATGCTGAAACCAGCAAAATGAAAGTCCTGGAATTTTTGGCAAAAGTCAATGATACAGTCCCCAGTGCCTTCTCATCACAATATGAAGAAGCTTTGCTAGATGAGGAGGAGAGAGCTCGAGCCACAGTTCTAGCCAGGCCTGGCACCATTGTCCCTTCCAGGCATGATCCACAGCCATGTCCAGCAGCTTCTCCCACCCCTACCGAAGACCAAGAGTTTTAAAAGATCATCCAGATAAGAAAATGTGACATCAAAATTGGGACTTTTGCCGAAATGGGAAGCAATCCCGCAATGAAACTGCTGGGACAATGGAATGAAAAAATGAAAAAAGTTTCAAAACATGATCAACCTTGATTGTTCTCCATCTTTTCAGTCTTCTGTTTTGTAAAATTAAATAATTTATACCTCGATATGCTTCTTGAAAAATGCAGGAGGTATTAAACCTTAACAAGTTAGACCTCTTACTGTCTTCATTTATTTTTTGAGCACCTGCTCTTTGAAAGGCTCTATGCTAGGTCTGATGAGACTAAGATCAAGACCTAGCCTATCCCCATACAACTTTAGAAAGAAGGAGCTGCAATCACATAAGCAAGATCTTGAGATAGCCTTTAGGAATGACAGGAACGTAAAAAGACTATCCAGGAAGAAATCTCTACCTGGGGTAACTTACGGATCTGTTAGGTTCTCCACAACAAAAACCCCACAGAATGGGTGGCTGAAACAATGGAAATTTATTTTCTCAGAGTTCTAGAGGCTGCAAGTCCAAGGTGAGGGCTGGTTTACCCTGAGGCCTCTCCCCTTGGCTGCCAGGTGGCTAACCTCTTCACTTGCCATTCCTTTTGAGTGCATATATCCCTGGTGCCTCCTTTTGTGTCTCAATTTCTTCTGATAGTCACACTGGGTTATGGCCCACCCTAATGACTTCATTTTAACTCAACCATCTCTTTAAAGACCTTATTTCTAACTACAGTTGCATTCTGAAGTACTCCGAGTTATGCCTTCAATATGCATTTGTGGAGGGGATACAATTTGTCCCCTAACAGACAGAAATCTAAGGTGTCTCTGCTCTTATCTCAATGCAGGAGAATCCTGTGCCCAGACTGGTATTCTATGCACATCATCTCCAGGGAGTTTCTGAGATGTAAGGGTGAACTCCCTTGAGGTGTGTAGGGAAGAAAGACATTCCTCCCTTTATCCCTTTTGAATTTTTGTGGTTAGACGTCTAGTAAACTTGACACAAGACAGGGTTTCAGGAGACAAAGAGACAAATTGCAATTCATGTGCACAAGAAGTGTCATAGAAATGGGACCTAAGAAGTGGGCAAAGCAGGCAGCTTCTTTATTTAGTAGACAATAAAGCAATTTGTGGGGAATCGACAGGACAAATCAACTTAGGGCTTAGGTACTCAACTAGTAAGGAATCTAAACAGAATCTGTATCCCAAGGTAGTAAATTAAAGACTTAATATGGTTTGTGTATACAAGCTTCTCTGCTTGAACTGCCTATTTCTGGTTAGAAGGGTTTCCCTCTGCCTCCAGATGCAGGGCCGTATATCCTTCATATGAGAAATTATTTCCTGCTCTCAGGGAGGCAGAATTGGGGGGCGGCAGAATGTCCCTCCTTTGTTGGCTCTTTGTTATGTAACTTGAATTCAAAATAATCAATACGCCACTGTGGTATATTTTGGGGGCAGAGTGCCCTAAGCCTTGACAGGTTCCCTCCTCTGAAATTTGCCTGCAAGTCTCACATGATAAAAGCTGATCTGCTCAAAGTGGAGAGAGAGAATGGACTAGTGGAGTCCTCCATTTCATGGCAGCAGTTGCATAATTCTGGGAACAGGTCAGTTCATTTAAAGAGTGGTATCTCATTTCAATAGGTGGTGATGCGGGTTGGCTCCCAAAGCTAGGTCTAGGGTGCAAGTAGTATCAGGTAGTTATTAATAAGAGGCATTTCTATGGAAACAAAAGAAAAGCAGACGTAAATGATTGGAGCTGGTTATAAACCTGTTTCTGAGCCCAGGGGGTAGTCAGTCAAGATTTTCTAGGTGTCAGGATCAAAGCAACTATTGCAGTTTGAAATGTCTCTATCACAGTTAGTAATATCTCTGGGTGATCAGGTTCACTTTCTGAGTGGCTCGTACAGCAACAGGCATGAAGTCTATTGAAACATGAGCTGTTGTGACAATTCCCCTGATCTTTGCATCAAGTCATGTAGCTTCACCTTGCAGGACTTCAGGAAAATGCCAATGTTAGTTCTCAGTGATTCAAGTCAAAAGAATGGGAGAGTGAGTGGATCAAGATGGCAGAGGTTGTATCGCTCAGAGCTCACTGTCTCCCCACAGACACATCAAAAGGATGGGAGAAACTGGGAATTTTAGTAAGAAAGTTGCAGCTGGATATGGTGGACACTAGAAAAATTCAGGATCCAACCCAGTTTGCAGGTAAACAATAATAATTCAAGGAAATGTAATACCACTAGAACCTAATATCCACACATGTGTAATATACTTTCTATGGAACCATTTTTTTTGCTGTCTATCATCTCCCTCATTTCTACCGAAGACAGGAAAACTAAGACCTAATTTGTT
The DNA here is from genome assembly GCF_001704415.2 of Capra hircus. Lineage (NCBI taxonomy): Eukaryota > Metazoa > Chordata > Mammalia > Artiodactyla > Bovidae > Capra > Capra hircus. The sequence goes on from NW_017214624.1 coordinate 27,450, forward strand.
TGCAAAGGAAGTCTACATTCAATTAACTTGGCCTGATTATTTATCTAAGTACAGTAAGAATAACGATTTGCCATATAGGCGCTTTTCAATCTGCTTTGCTGGAACGGTTTATAAGGAGTGTCCAGAAGGAAATTTTAATAGCCTCTTGAGGCTAGGAAGCCACAGCAAAGACTTGTTGTCAAACTTAGATATCTGGATGAATTCCTCTCTTCCTGAAGTCACCAAAACATCCTAAAGTTCCTGTGTCTGCCAGAAGTGATCTTCGTTACACACTTGGTAAGGCTGATGGGAATTCTGTCAGCAAGTTCCCAAGCTGTTTTTCCAATGGGTTTTTATGGCTCCATGGAAAAAGCAAGAGAGTTCCAGAAAAACATCTATTTCTGTTTATGACTATGCCAAAAACCTTTGACTATTTGGATCACAATCAACTGTGGAAAATTCTGAAACAGATGGGAACACCAGACCACCTGACCTGCCTCTTGAGAAACCTATATGCAAGTAAGGAAGCAACAGTTAAAACTGGACATGGAACAACAGACTGGTTCCAATAAGAAAAGGAGTATGTCAAGGCTGTATATTTTCACCCTGCTTATTTAACTTATATGCAGAGTTCATCATGAGGAACGCTGGCTGAAAGAAGCACAAGCTGGAATCAAGATTGCTGGGAGAAATATCAATAACCACAGATATGCAGATGACACCACTCTTAGGACAGAAAGTGAAGGGGAACTAAAAAGACTCCTGATGAAAGTGAAAGAGGAGAGTGAAAAAGTTGGCTTAAAGTTCAACATTCAGAAAACGAAGATCATGGCATCTGATCCCATCACTTCATGCGAAATAGGGAAATGGTGTCAGACTTTATTATTTTGGGCTCCAAAATCACTGCAGGTGGTGACTTCAGCCATGAAATTAAAAGACACTTACTCCTTGGAAGAACAGGTATTGGCAACTAAGATAGGATGTTGAAAAGCAGAGACATGAGTTTGCCCACAAAGGTCCGTCTAGTCAAGGCTATAGTTTTTCCAGTGGTCATGTATGGATGTGAGAGTTGGACTGTGAAGAAAGCTGAGGGCCAAAGAATTGATGCTTTTGAACTGTGGTGTTGGAGAAGACTCTTGAGTGTCCCTTGGACTGCAAGGAGATCCAACCAGTCCATTCTGAAGGAGATCAGCCCTGGGATTCCATTGGAAGGAATGATGCTAAAGCTGAAACTCCAGTACTTTGGCCATCTCATGCCGAAGAGTTGACTTGTTGCAAAAGACTCTGATGCTGGGATTGGGGGCAGGAGGAGAAGGGGACGACTGAGAATGAGATGGCTAGATGGCATCACTGACTCAATGGACGTAAGTCTGGTTGAACTCCGGGAGTTGGTGATGGACAGGAAGGCGTGGCGTGCTACGATTCATGGTGTCGCAAAGAGTTGGACACGACTGAGTGACAGAACTGAAAGCCCCATGTTCCTAATTCTTATATTGCTGGAGTGCAGTTTTTTTTATTGTTTCTGTCAATCCTCCCTGAAGTTTGTGGGTCATAGGGACAATGATAATTTCAAGAAGCCTGCAAGGTTTTGGTTAAAGCTTGTATAATTTGCCCAGGGAAATGTATGCCTGGATCACACTTGATAAACCAAGCAAAGAACACATTTTCTCACATGTTCTTTGCCACTGTAAGGGAATCAGCCTTGCAGCAAGGGAAGGCTTCAACTCATCCAGAAAATATAGGAATGACAAGAATATTTTGATGACTCATCTCTTCTGTTCAGTCTCTTGGTCGTGTCTGACTCTTTGCAACCCCATGGACTGCAGCATGCCAGGCTTCCCTGTCCATCACCAACACCCAGAGCTTGCTCAAACTCATGTCCATTGAGTAGGTGATGCTGTCCAACCAGTTCATCCTCTGCCCTTCCCTTCTCTTCCTGCCTTCAATCTTTCCCCAGCATGGGGGTTTTTCCAATGAATCAGTTCTTCACATTAGGTCTCCAAAGTACTGGAGCTTCAGCTTCAGCTCAGTCCTTCCATTGCATATTCAGGAATATATCCTTTAAATTGACTGGTTAGATCTCCTGCAGTCCAAGGGATTCTCACGAATCTTGCCCAGGAGGAATAAGATGGCAAGAGGAGTTGGTGGATGTGCAATACATCTCTGTCCACGGATATGTCAGGAATACACCTTCAGAACAGACGTGTATGCAGAATACCAGCTGAGAGTGGACAGGAGTACATGACCAGCAGAAAAGCATATATAAACCCACACAAAACTCGAGGTCAAGCCCTGAGCCTTTAGAGTGGGTCCACTGGCTCCAAGATCCTAGACTACCAGAGAACTAATTCGAAGATATCAAATAGTGAGAACTGACACAAAGGAAACCATTGGAATACAAGACCCAGCATCACCAAACCACTGATAGCCCCTGTGCAGGATGCCTCATCTAAACAACAAAGAAAAGAAAAATACAAACCTGATCATCAGCAGACAGAATTACCACCTACTCAGCCTTGCCATTAGAGGCAAAAACAAACAAGAAACAAAAACTCAGCACAAATCTCACCCTATAGGAATCTTACACAAAGCACTGGAACAACCTTAGAGGGCAGAAAGAAAAAGGAAGAAAGAATTCAACCTTGAAGCCTGGGAAAGGAGACCTTAAACACGATAATTAAAATAATAATAATAATGAAGAAAGCACAGAAATACTACACAAATGAAAGAACTAACCAGAAACACAGAAGTCCAAATAAATGAAGAGGAAACAGGCAAACTACCTGAAAATTAATTCATTGCTAAAGGGAATGCAGTGATACTGATACTTCCAAACTGTCTGGCAAATTCTTTTAAGCTACATATAGTCTTATCATATGATCTAACAAATGAACGTTGAGGTGTTTACTCAAAAGAGCCAAATCCTTAAGCCCATCCAAAAACCTTCAACCAAATTTTAATAGAAGAATAAGTCATAGCTGCCCAAAACCAATATCACCAAAGATAACCTTCAGTAGATGAGTGGGGAAACAAATTATGTTAAGCCAGGGCCCTTTGATCTCCTGATGCCGGGCAGAGGGCACAGGATCCTGCCTTCCTGTGCAGGATCTGATGAAGGTGCCCAGGACCCAGAAGAGGAAAGTGCAGGTGCTTCCCAGGCAGCCCCTGCCACTCAGAGCCCTCACAAAAATCCTCTGACCAGGAGGGCCAGCATGCTGGTGGAGTTCCTTCTGGAGAAATACACCCAGAAAGAGCCCATCTCTGCTGAAGGTCGTTGGCAGGAAGTATAGGCAGCACTTCCATGAGATCCTCAGGAGAGCCTCTAAGCACATGGAGCTGGTATTTGGCCTGGAGATGATGGAAGTCTACCGTAGCAGGAACATCTACGCCCTCATCAAGAAGCTCCTCCGGGGCGATGAAGGTCCCAGTGATGAGGGTGGTCTGCCCAAGTCTGTTTTCCTCATCGTGCTCGTGGGCATTATCTTTATGAAGGGCAACCACGCCCCCGGGGGAGGAGGTCTGGGAATTCCTCAGTGTGTTGGGGGTCTATACTGGGAGGAAGCACTGGATCTTTGGGAGCCCAGAAAGCTCATCACCAAAGATCTGGTGCAGAAGGGGTACCTCAACTACCGCCAGGTGCCCAATAGCGATCCTCCGCACTACGATTTCCTGTGGGGGCCCGAGAGCTTGTGTTGAGATCAATAAGATGAAGGTGTTGGAGGTGCTGGCCAAGATCCACGATACCGTCCCGACTTCCTTCCCAGTCCTCCATGCTGAGGCTCTGAGAGATCAGGCGGAGAGAGCAGGGCTGAGAGGCAGGGCCAGGGCTCCCACAATGGCTGAAGCCAGTGCCCCTTCCAGGGCCAAGTCCTACAGCTCCTCACACATCTAGGGAGGGAGACCCTGACACTTTCTACCCTTTTGTATTGGAACAGAGCTGTCAAGCTCCTAAATAGTAGAGAGTAGTAGGGTGGAGGGAACAAAACTTGTATGTTCTTTACAGTTTTATGTAGTAAGGGAGTTTAGGTACAACTCATTTTTAAAAATACATACCATTTTTCCTTTATCCATAGGAGAAATATCTAGTGAACATTGATTTAAAGTAGATTAAGGAGATGAGGGAGGAGTTTAGTATTTTCAAATGTTAATTACTTTTCTTAAGGATTATTGTGCTTCAGAATACAAATGGATTAATCATATAAATCACATTGTTTGCTGTTTTAAAGTTTTGAAAGCCACAGATTGGGTATATGTAAAACACATTGAACGTACTGAATATGTTGTTCACCAGCTAAACAAGGTAAGATGACACTGGAACAGAACTTTCTCAAAGAGTAGTGAAGCTCCTAGATAGTGCAGGTTAGTAGGGGTCGAGCAAACCAAGTTTAGATCTCTATTTTCTTCTTGATTTAAACTAGTAACTTCTGCATATTATTTATTTCATTTTTATTGAATATTTTTACTTCTAACAGATTCTTTTTCTTCAGAATATTGACTTGCAATGATATTCCACTTTTATTTATTGCAGTTTTAGGATTTTTAAAGTTACAGTTTTGGTAGATGTAAAAGAAATTCGTGAACCATCTATATTGTCTTTATGATCTGGAAGTAGGTAATATGTTGCTGAATGAGAGATTTTCAGGGTAATGTGAAACACGACTACAGAAAATATTGAGAAACAAAAAACAATTAAGCAAACATAAAGGAAAATCTTTTAATTTGTAGTTTGCCTTATTTCCTCTAACCCTTTTTTTTTGGTAAAATAAATATACTTTGCCTTAATTTAGCTCATTTAAGAGTATTTATTTCTTTTGTCCCAATGCACTGTGTAGTCTCTGCTATCTACTGGATAAAAAATAACCTCAGATAGGAAGATGGTATTTTCGAGGTTCATAATAATCATGACTTCCATTAAATTAAAGACCAGTGTTTCTTAATCAGCATGACTCTGCTTTATATGTAGTACATGCATTCCAGCATTCATGCAGGATAGGATTTAGCAGACTCCACTTATAGATGGATAACTTGCAATTATTTCAAGTTCACAAGACTGGTAAAGTGACCTTCATCAGACAAGTCCCTGATGTGCACTAGTCCAGAGTCCTTCCCTTTCTTTACAAGGGCAAGAACTGAGGAAATCTCTTTTCACCAGTGACATAGTTCGTACTGTGCTAGGATTGCTGCCATGGTGACCTCAGGGGCCTTGCCCAAACTGCTGGCTGAACTCTTGACTTTCACCCTATCTCTCCCATGAACACTTGCTTGCTGTCACTCTCTGCTTTGTTCTCTCCATGACCCACAGGGCAAGATCTGGGTCAGCTCACTGCGTCATGGCTCCCCTCAATTAAGAGCTGCAATGAGGACGCCCAAGCTGTGCCCCCAAAGAATGCTTCGGTGGCAGTTGACACTGTCTTTGGGCCTGGTAGACAGAATTCCAATGGTGAAGGCGCTCACTGAGGCCAAGACTTTTCTCCTCTCTGTCTTCCTCATTTCCCCTATGGCTCTATCCATTTTGAGGCGAGAAGTTTAACCAAGAACACTTGATGATGTTCAAATTAGACCAAATAAATAATCAGGGACTTGATTGGGTGAGTTTCTTCTCTAAGTCCTCGAGCCCAATTCCCTCCCTACACGTTCTTAATCCAAGTGTGTTTCCAGGACCAGAACTGCATCAGAGGCCAAAACTGAGGGACTCTGCATTCTTCTCTAGATTTTTGGCATACCTCACCACACCACGACCTTACAATGCTGGCGATCCCCACCCTTTCTGTGGATCTCAAGCAGACGTTACCTATAAAAAGGGCAATGTGTCATGGAACTGCAAGCTGAGGTTAGGAACAGAGAACTGCAGAAACTATTGGCATGAACAACTCTGTCCAAACATCTGCCTTAAGAACCTTAACTGACCTCTAGCATGATTTCTAGCAGCAATCTAAGGCCACATTCTAGGACATCTCAGCCAGCCCTGAGTTCCTGTTAAAAAATTTCAAGGTTACCAAAGGAATCTGTTCCAGCCAACATCTGACATAAGCCCCTCATCTTCCTTTACTGAGAGTGTCTATTTAAAACAAAGACAAAAAAAAAGAAAAAAAACCCTCACAATTACAAGAATGTGTGACAGAAAATAAACTAGAAATTGATAACAAACAGACATGTGGGAAAATTAAATATTATTTGGAGACTAAACAAAAAACATCTAATAACACATGGGCCAAAGAGAAACTCTAATGAGAAATTTTAAAATATTTTACAAAATGAAAACAAAATTACAACTTATCAGAAGTTGTGTGATACAGCAAAAGTCAGTAAAGAGGTATACACAGCATTGAGTACCTATAACAAAAAAAAAAAAACCAGAATTAATAACTTAAGCTTCTATATTAGTAAACTTGTGAAAAAAAAGAAAAAGCAGAGGAAGAATAAGTCAAAGCGGAAACCAGTGACACTGAAAAAAGGAAGGTAATGCAGAGAAAGAACAAAACCCAGAGAAGTTTCTTTGAAGATACAAAATAAAAAGAAGATAAAATTCTCCCAGGCTAAACAAGAAAAAAGAGAGAAAACATAAATTAAATTACTAATAGTAGAAATGAAGGAGGGCCATAACTACTGATTCCATGGACATTGAAAGGATAATGAGTGAATATTATAACAAATCTGTGCCTACATAAATGAAAGGTTCAATTGAGAAACTGCTTGAAGGGATAACTTAGCACGCCACTTTCACAAAGAAAAATACATACTCTGAATAGGTCTGTATCTATTAAAGAAATTTAATCTATAACTAATAAGCTTCCAATAAAGACACTAACAGACCCAGAGGTTTCCACTGATGAATTCTATCAAAAATTTAAGGAAGAAATGATAACAATTCTCTACAATCTCTCCCAGAAAATAGAAGCAAAAGGAACACCTCCTAATTCCTTTCTGTGAGGTGAGTATTACACTTGAATATCAAAATCTCATGAACAAATTAAGAGAAAAAAATTGCCCCACAAATACCTCTCATGAACATTGAAGCATAATCCCCACAAAATATAAGAAAAGAAACCTAACAATCCATAGAAGGAATCACATACTATATCAAAGTAGGATGCATTTCAGATGTTCAACATTTGAAAATCTGTCAATCAGCTATCCTTCAATAAAATAAATTTTCAAAATTAAAAAAAGAAATCAGTAATCATAATTCATAATCAATTGTCTAAGGAAGATAATCACAAGATCAGATCAAACAGATGAAGGGAAAAATCATCTGATAAAATCCAACACCCATTCATCATAAAAATTCTCAGCAAACTAGATACAGACAGGCATTTCCTCAGCTTCATATACAACATCTAAAAAGAAATACAGGTAAAATATCCTACTTCATAGTAAGAAGACAGATGCTGTCACACTAAGGTGAGAAAAGGTGAGGATATCCCTTCTCACCATGTCTTATTCAATCACACAGAAAGTCCTAGCCAATGCAATGAGATAAGAGAAGGAAGCAAA
>NW_017214625.1:0-24411 GCF_001704415.2 Capra hircus
TCACGGTTCACGCGCAACAGACTCGCTCACCAATGTCCTTACGCCGGCATTCGCAGGACGAGAAGTAAAATCCCGAGAGGCCCTCCGAGCAACTCGCAGGGGACTGCTTTTCTCGAGCCACTCAGCATCGGCGTGCACCTGACGCTCCCCGTCAGTAAGTCGAGAGAAGCAGCTGCCGCAACTCGCAAAAAATCCAGGCACGGCTTCTCCCCTCCAAGGCGTGGAGATGACGCCCATTTCCCTTGCAGGCTCTTGTGATGTTCCCTAACACATCATCTACAGATCATGCTGTGGCGAACTCCAAAGGGTCACTCTACACCCTTGCCGCTGCCAACTCAAGAATCCCCGACATACCCGGTCTCCACTCGAGAGGAAGCACGAGAGTCGCCGCCCACATTCCAGAGCCGAGCCCCGTTCTGCCTCCTAGCTCGAGACGGAGCGGCATCCTTTCCCTGCCCGTGCGTCTGGAAAAAGAATTTCCCTGCTTCCGCGAATCTAAAGGAGAGCCTCTCCACAGATAAAGCGCGAAGGCAACTCCAGGTTCGATGCAGCCATTCCCAGAAGTTCCCCCAGATGCTCAGTCCCATAAACAAGTCGGAAACAGTTTCCCAGCACGTGCCTCGACTATTCAAGCCCAAGGACGACTCACAACACCGTGGCACTCAAGACAGCCCAGTGGCGTAAACCTCCGCTGGGAAAGCCTCGTGGCCAAAGCCTCGCTGAGAAAGCCTCCACCGAAAAGGCCACAGATTCCTGGATCACGCCCCGAAGGGGAACAGCGGTGGACACTGCATGCCCTACACTCTGGAGGAAATTGAGCTGCATTGCAGTCCAACATAAGACGAGTAACTGCACTCACCTGGAGACTCCAGAAGTACCCCCCAAGTCCATGTAAAGCACTGGCGCAGAGTGTCCTTCTCAGGTTCCAGCACCGACTCCACACAACGTATAAGGGGCGCCGGGCATCGACGCTGGCCAGAGGAAACCCGAGAGGCCCGCGAGCAACTCGCCAGTGGCTGACTGGTCCTTTCCTGAGCGCCACCAAGACGCGCGTCCCTCGAGGGACCCCGTCTTAAGTCCACAGCACCCTGCCGCAACTCGAGAAAAATTCAGCGAAGCGGTCTCCCCTTAGCAGCGACATGAGCCCATTTGCGACGGCTCCTCCGAGACTCTTAAAGTCACACTAACCTCTGGAACTTCCACAAGCCGTCTTTCACAACCCTGACTGCGAACTCTCAGAAGTTTCCTGCGAAATACCGTTTTCCCCTCGAGAGCGAAGCACAGAGTCCCGCCCACCTCCAGCAGAGCCCTGCTTTTCCGCCTCATAGTCCAAGAGGCAGCATCCTTTCCATACGTGGCCTCGGCGTAAGTATTCCTGGCCGTATCCCGTCGCATCTCAGCAGAGGCGCTCTCCACAGGCAAAGGCGAGGAGGAACTCCCAGGCGTTGCCGGCCACCGATTCTCTCAGAGTCCCCCAGACTGGCCCTCCAGGGGGCGCTCCAACCAGGGGCAGATTACCCAGCTTTTCCCATTGCACTGCCTTCGAATCCTCATACGAGCGATCGACCTTCATTACAACATGTAGGCACTCCGTGACGACATGCCCTTGCCGAAAGCCTGCCTCGCGGAAAGCCTCATGAAAAGCTCGAGGGCTAAACCGCTTAGGCAACCCTTAGTCATCCACAAAGAAGGGAACGCCGTGACACTCCTGCTTACAGTCTCCGGTTGAGCTGCACTGCCATATCGCCCCCACCTGAAGACGGATGACTTGACTCCCCTGCGAGAGACTCCAGAAGTACCCCAAGATCCATGTCAGAACACTGGAGCACCGGAATCCTCCAAGGCTTCCGCAGTGCACCGCATCCACACAAGTATCTTACGCCCCGGGCATTCGCCAGGTAAGGAGCGAATCGGAGAGGCCCCGAGCAACTCCCATGCGGCGATGCGCCTTTCATGCAGCTCCCACAGCGCGGGCCCAATCACGTCCCCTTCGTAAGTCCGGAGAGCACCTGCCGCCCAAACTTGACGAAAATTCAGCGATTTCTCCCCTCCAGGTGAGATGAGCGCCCATTTCCGCTGAAGCGCGTCTCGAGGCTAATCACACCCTAAAGCTCTGCGAACTTCAAAACCAGCGGTCCGTCGACACGCCCCTTGCAGTGCAACTCAAGAAGTATTCCCCAACCATAGCCCGGCTCTCCACTCGAGAGGAACCTCGATGAGTCCCCGACCCACATCCAGAGGAGTCCCCCCGTTTCCGCCTACCCTACTCAGTGGTGCGGAATCTCGCCTGCGTGCGTCTGGGAAAGACATTCCCGCGTTCCCGAGTCGCTCCAAGAGGGCAGCGCTCTCCACAGGAAAGGCGCAGCATAAAACTCCAGGCGTCATGCTACCATTCCCAGATCCCACATGTCTCAGTCCATTTCCAGGGAAACCCTGTTTATCCCATGCCACCTCGCCTCGACTTCAAGCCCGAGGAGGACGCACTCACATCACGGTGGCCACGTGCCGGACAGCCCTGTGGCGAAAGCCTTGTGTGAAAGCTCGAGGCGAAAGCCGCAGATCCCTTGATCCCACGCGAATGCCGGAAGGTGACACTGCTGCCCTACAGTCTCGGGCAGTAAATGCGGCGCACTGTGCATAGCCCCACTCGACGACAGGCACTGCCTCCCCCTGGGCCGAGACTCCAGAAAATAGCCCAAGACCATGTCAAGCACGCAGAGGAATCCTCACGTTCGGCACCGACTCCAAGCAACGCCGTAGGCTTCCGGCCTCATCGACGGTAGAGGCAATCCCAGAGGCCCAAACGTGAGCAACTCCGCGATGGGGACTGCCTTCTTGTGCAGGCCACCAGAGCGGCGTCCCGGAGCTCGCCTTGCTCGTAAGTCCTGAGAGCACCTGCTGCCCAACTCGAGGAAAATGGCAGGAGGTTTTCTACCGTAGAGGCCAAGGATGCAGGCCCCATTTCCGCTGAGGCACTGGAGAAGGCAATCACAACTCGAACATCTGCAACTTCCAAAGCGTCCCTTCACCACCCTTGCGCAAACCATGAAGTTCCCGACATTCCCGCTCTCCACTCCGAGGAAGCACGACGCAGTTTCCTGCTCCCACAATCCAGAGAGACCCGTTTTCGCCTCCGTATGCTACCTGGAGAGGGAGACGGAATCCTGTTCCCTGCACGCTGCGGTTGGAAAACGAATTCCCCCCGCGTTCCCGCTCTCATATCTCAAATAGGAGCCCGCTCTCCATCAGGAAAGCGAGCAGGAACTTCCACGGTCTGCCACCATTACCAGAGTCTCCCCCAGACTACTCTGCAGTCCATTCAAGGGCAAAAACTGTTTCCCGCACCTGCCTCGACTTTCAAGCCGAGATCACTCCACACCACGCTTCGCACGCCTGGGACAGGCCTGCTGCGGAAAGCCTCGTCGGGAAAGCCCAAAGCCGATCCCTTGAATAAAACCACGCAGAAGGAACGCAGACACTTGTCTGCTACTGCCTCGCCCGGAGGAAAGGCGGCTCGGTGCACTGCCCCAATCGAGACGCGAGAGACTGACTCCCCTGACGGGAGACTCCAGGAACTACCCAAGATCCTATGTTGGGCCACTGGAGAGGAATCCTCAGGTTCCGCCGAACAGACTCTCTCACAAACGTCTACGACCCGGCATATGAAGGAGAGGTAAATCCCGAGAGGGCCCCCGGAGAAGCAACTCGCATGGGACTGGACACTTCCTGAGCCATCCAGAAGCGTGTCGCCTGACGGTCCGCCCGTCGTAGAGTTCGAGAGCAGCTGCCGCAACTCCGCATAAAATCCCAGAGGTTCCTCCCCTCAGGCGAGATGAGGCCCATTTCCCATTGAGGCATCTCGAGGCGTACCATCACACCAACATTCTTGGAACCGTTCCCAAACAGCGTCTTCACACCCCTTCCCCTGCCCACAACTCAAGAAGCTCCTCGACATTACCCCGGTCCCCTCGCAGAGGCAAAGACACAGAGAGCCTTCGCGCTGTGCCCACAATCCAGAGCAGCCCCGTTCCGGCTCCTCATAGTTTCAGAGGCAGGATCCTTTCCATACACGTCGCTCGGCCCGTACAGCTATTCGCTGGTGCTTCCCGTCGTCATCTCTAAGCAGGGAGCGCTACTCCACAGAAAAGGCGAGACGAGAACTCCAGTCCGTCGGTGCCAACCATCTCCGCAGTCCCCCAGGATGCCTTCAGCTATCCAAGCCATGAAACACCAGTTGTCCCTCCACTCGCCTCGACTTTCAAGCGGGACCCGGATCGACTCATTACAACTCTTGCGTGGCACGTGAGAACGACCCTGTGCGAAAGCCCTCGTCGAAAAGCCTCAGGAAAGGCCTCGAGCGCTTAAACCCATCTGAACCCTTGGATTCACAAGAAGGGCAAGCCGCTGACCACAATCACTGCTACACGCTTCGGGAGCGCACAGTGCCATGCCCCCACTCGAACGAGGACTGACCCCTGGCCCGACACTCCAGGGAAGTACCCCAATGATCCATGTCAGCACTGTGAGAGAATTCCCATGGTTCCAAAGCACCCGAAACTCCCACACAAAGATCTAGGCCCCGCATCGAGCGGAAGCAGGAATCCCGCACGAGGCCCCCGCCACAACGCGCACTGGGACTGGCCTTTCTTGGAGCCACCAGCAGCGCGGTCCCTGGACAGGTGCTTGTCGTTAAGTCGAGAGCACCCTGCCACAAACTCGAGAAAATGCAGGCAGGCTTCTGAACCCTAGAGGCAAGTAATGCCAGCGCCCATCTCCGCTGCTAGGCCCATCCTGGAGGCTAATTGCACATCTAACCTCTGGAACTCTCCAAAAGGCGCGCTCCTTCCCCCTTGCTGCAACTCATGGAAGTTCCTCGACGATTTCCCCGTCTCCAACACTCGAGGAAGCACGGCAGCAATTCTGGCCCAGTCATCCAGAGAGACCCCGTTTCGCCTCCTAGCCCTCCAGAGCTAGCATCCTTTCCCTGCGTTGGCGCCAAAGAACTTCCCCGCGTCTCCCGTCTCATCTCAATAGAGTCGCGCCTCTCCAAAAGGAAAAGGCAGAGAGGAACTCCAGGGTCGTGCCACCATTCCCAGCAGTCCCCCAGCGACTATCTCAGTTCCATTCCACGGGAAACCCTGTTTTCCCTCACTGGCCTGCGACGTTTCAAGCGACGGATCCACTTCACACCACTCGCTGGCTGGCCACGCTGGGACAGCCCTTGGGCGAAAGCCTCGAGCGAAATGCCACAGATCCCTTGAGCACCCACCAAAGGGCCAAGCGTGACACTGGCTGCCTACCCTGCCTCGGGAGGAAAGGCGTCGTGCATTGCCCCAATGAGAGCCGAGACTGACTCCCCTGGCAGACTCCCCAAAGAAGGTCTCCCAACCCACCAAGATCCATGTGGAGCTGAGAGGTAAGGATATCTCACGCGTTCCGGAACCGCGACTCCTCACAAGGACTTACGCCCCGGCATATAGAAGGGGCAGAGGTCCCGGAGCAGAGCCCCGGTCGAGCCAACTCGCAGTGGCACTGGCCATTGTCCATGAGCACAAAGCAGGCGTGGTCCCTGAGGTCCCGTCGCTACTCGCAGAGCTAGGCTGCGCGCCAACTCCGAAAAAGGTCAGGAGTCTCTCCAACCTCCAGGCGAGATGAGCGCCGCATTTCCGACTGGAAGCGTCTGTAGGTCTACACGTCTAACATCGCTGGCAACTTACAAAGCGCGCCTCACACCACTTGTTGCAACTCAAGAATCTCCCCAATACCCGTCTCCACATCCGAAAGCGAAGCACGAGAGGTCGACCGGCACATCCCAGAAGCGAGGGACGCAATATTCGTGCCCTCTAAGCTGAAGGACGGAGATGCCGTTTCCTGCTGGTCGGCAAAGAATCCCGCAGCTTTCCCGTCGCCACCGGCTTCAAGACGGCAGGGAGGCTCCCACAACGGCAAAGCTGCGACGAGAACTCCCAGGGTCAGAATGCCACCGATTCCAGAGTGCCCCAGATGTCTGCAGGTCCATCCAATCAGGAAAAACTGGTTTTGACCCCCACCCGCCCAATCTAGCCTCTTTCACAAGCCCGAGGATCGACTCCACACTCACAGGCTGGCACGGGGAAGGCCTGTGCTGAGGGAAAGCGCCTCCAATTGGCGAAAGCCTCCTGGTGGATAACGCCTCGCAGGCGGAAAGCCATCATAGCTCCCTTGGACGCACGCGTAAGGGAAAGCGGCTGACACTGCTGCCTACACAGCTCTTGAGAAAGCGCACTATTCATGGCCACCCACTTCGGAGGACGAGGACTGACTCCCCTGGGAGACATCAACAGTACCCCAAGATCCATGTCAGCGACGGAGAGGAATCCTCAGGTCCGGCACCGCGAACTCCACAAGCGAGCTCTTAGGCCGCGCATCGACGGAGAGGATCCGAGAGGCACCCGAGCAGACTCGACGCAATGTGCGACTCCTGATCGCGCAGGCCACCAGAACCTGTCCCTGGAGGGTCGCTCGGTCAGATCGAAGAGCACCATGCCGCCAACTGACTCGAGAAAATGTCAGGAGCGTTCTCCCCTCCAGCGCGATGCATAGGTCCCCCATTCCGCTGAGTGCGTCTTAGGCTAATCCAGCATTCGTAACCTGCTGGAACTTCCAAAGGCGTTCCTTCATACCCCTTGCTGCAACTCAAGAAGGTTCGCCTGACATACCGTGGTCTCTCACTCGAGAGGAAGCACGAGAGTCCCGCCCACATCCAGAGCGCAGCCGTTTCGCGCTCTAGTGCTCGAGGAGGAGGATCCTTTCCACGCGTGTTGCGGATAAGAATCCCGCATTCACCGGCGCAGTCAAAGCGAGAGAGCAGCTCTCCGTAACAAGGAAAGGACGAGAGAACTCCCAGGGTCGCCTGCGCACCATAATTACTGCGGTGAGGTCGCCACCAGCATGTCTACAGTCCACTTCCAGGCGAAACCTGTTTTTCCCTAGAGCTGCCTCGGACTTTCAAGCCGTGCATCGAACTCACACCAGGGTGGCACGTGGGACAGTCCTGTGGGAAAGCCTCGTGGGAAAGCCCGTGGGAAGCTTCTCGTTAGGACAAGGCCACCTGAGGTCCCTTGTATCCACCGCGAGGAGCGTGCACACTGCTGCTACACGCTCTGGGAGGAAAGAGCACCTTGCACTGCCCGCACATCGAGACGAGCCGACTGCATCCCACTTGGGAGAGCGCTCCAGAAAGTTACCCATATCCAGGGTACAGCCACAGTTGAGAGGAATCCTCAGCGTCTCTGAGCACGTCACCCACATTAAGGATCAGCAGATCTTACGCCCCGGCATCTGATGCGCGAGATGGAATTCACCCGAGCAGGCCCGAGCACTCGCATGGGACTTGCGCCTTGTCCTGAGGCCACCAAGGCAGCGGTCACTCTTGAGGTCCCCACTCCGCAATGTCGAAAAAGCACCCTGCGCACTGAGAAAAATATCCAGGAGCGCTTCTCCTCCAGGCCGAGATGAGGCCATTTCCGCTGAGGCGTCTCAGAGCTACATCACACCTTAAATCTGAATCCTCTGTCCAAAGCGGTCCTTCACACCCTTGCTGCTCAAAACCAAGAAGTCCCCGACATATCCGTTACACTCGAGAGAAGCGAGAGTCCGCGGCCACATCGCAGAGGCAATGGCCCCGTTTGTCCGCCTCCTTGCTCAGAGACAGTTCCTTTCGCCTGCCGTGATGTCGGGCAAAGAATTCCCCAGCGTCCGTGCATTCTCACAGAGAGCCGCTCTCCACACGAGAAGCTCGAGCATGGTACTCCAGGTCGTGCCACCATGTCAAAAGCAGTCCTCCCAGATGTCTCAGTCACACCAGAAACCTGCTTTTCCCTGCACCTGCCTCGACTTTTGAAGCAGAGACGACCGCTCACACCACGGTGGCCACGTGGACAGTCCTGTGCGCGAAAGCCTCTAAGGGAAAGCCAACTACTGCGCTCTGCGATCCACGCAGAAGGCACAAGCTGTGACCACTGTCTACAGCTCGGGTACGGAAGGACGCCACGCTGCATCCGCCACTCCAGATCGAGTACTGATATCCCCTGCGGGCAGGCTCCAGAAACGTACCCCAAGCTTCCATGGTAGCACCCTGAGGCGACATCCATCAGAGTCTTCGGCACCGACTCCACTCAAGCTCCTTAGGCCCCACGCCATCGAAGGCGGAGACGACATCACCGACCTAGGCCATCACCCCCCTCGACCACTTCTCACTCGCCCCTACAGAGCAACTCGCCCAATTGCCGGGACTCGGTCCCTCCTCCCTGAAGCGCAAACCAACGGAGCGGGTCTCGAGAAACGCACCCACTCTTCAGTAAAAGTCGAAAAGCCACTATTCCCAACTAGAGCAGAAAATGCTCACGAGAGGCGGTCAGCGCTTCCTACCCCTACCAGAGAACATCGAAGCCCATTCACGCTCGGGGCGCAGGGTCCTCAATCGGCAATCAACTCAACGGCTGATCTTCAAAGGGTCCTTCACCTCCCTGCTGGCGAACTCTAGAAGTTCGCCCGACATACCCGTTTACCCTCTTTGTATCTTGTTTCTATAATCGACGTTTCTTATTTATCTAGGTCCGGCCACAGTCCACCTTGAGACGCCCGTTTCCCGCCTCCGGGTAGCGCGTCGCGGGGTTGCTATCTGACCCCGCGAGAGGAGGGATCCTTATCCCCTGGCGCGTGTCCGGCGACAAGCAGATCAGGCCCACCTCGGTTCCCCGTCGGCCTCTCACACGACAGGCGTCTCCACAGGATCGAAGCGCAGCACGAGCTCCAGCTTCGGTCGTGCACCATCCACGAGTGCCCCAGATGTTCTCCAGTCCATCGTCCAGAAAAGACATGTTACCCTGCACATTGCCCGCGCTACTTTCAAGCCCTGGAGGACCGACGCACACCCATCTGAGGGCGTGGCTACGTGGACACGCCTGTGGAAAGCTCTATGCGGGGACAAGCCTCCTTGCCGATAGCCCTGGAGGAGGGCTAGTTAAGCGCACATATCCTTGATCGCACGCGCTTGCCCGGAATGGAGAGGCTACACGTGCTGCTACAGCCGTTTGGACTCGGACCAGCACTTGCCATCGCCCCCACTCGGAGACGGGAGGCACCTGACTCCCGCTTGGGAGACTCCACGAAGACCCCAGACCCATTGTCAGCACCTGGAGAGGCGAATCCCTCAGTCCTCCGGCACCGACTCCACACCGAGTCTTAGGCAGGCATCGACCGGCAGACAGTAGTAATACCCAGGAGGAGAGCTCCGCTGCTCACCGAGCAAGACTCGCCATGAGCTAGGCGACTGGCCGTCCTGCAAGCCAGCCAGAGCTGTCCTTAAGTTCCCAGCCGGACAGTCGCTCCCGAGACGCACGCGCCGCCAAAATCGTCCTGCCGGAGAAAAATTCAGCTAGGTACTCCCTCCAAGCGACGATGAGGCCATTCGTCTTGAGGGTCTTGGAGCTAATCAACAATCTAACCTCTGGACCACTTCCAAGGAGGCGCTCCTTCAATACCTTGCTGCAACTCAAGAAAGTCTCCAATCTCCAACCCTGACGATACCGGTCTCCACCAACGCGAGTCGTGTAGAAGGACTCCGAGCTGAGTCGCCGCCCACCATCAGAGGAGCCCGTTCGCCTCCTTAGCTCAGAGCGACGGCCATCCTTGTCCCGGCGTATCGGAAGACTCCCCGGCATTCCCGTCGCAAGTCAAGACGGACGCTCTCCACAGGAAACCCGGACGAGAACTCCACGGTCGCGCTGCACAGTCCCAGACCCCCAGATTCTCCACTCATTCCAGCCGGAAAGCCTGGTTTCCCTAGACTGGCCTCGACTCAGCGTGGATCGACTCACACCACGTTGGCACAGTGGCGACAGCTCCCTGTGGGAACAGACACCTCCGCTGGAGAAGCTCTCGGGGAAGCCCGACGTCGAAAGCACCTGATGCCCCTTGATCCACGCGCAAAAGTGACACCTGCTGGCTACAGCCGCGTCGAGACCAAGAGCACCTAGACCTCACCTTCGAACGGACGAGGACCCCGAGTGCCCTGGGAGCACTCCAGAAGACCCTAAGATCCATTCAGAACACTGGACGACGAACCCTCCAGCCGCTTCTGAACCAACCCACACAGGTTAAACCGCACGACGGGAGAGGAATCCCGAGGAGGCCCTGAGCAACTCGCATAGGCGGATGCCTTTCCTTGAAGGCCACCAGGGCATCCCTGAGCGTCCCCGTCGTAATGGAAGAGCACCTGCCCCAACTCAAGAAAACTCCAGCGAGGTGGTTCTCCCCTCCAGGGAGATGAGGCCCATTTCCGCTGAGGCGTCTCGAGGCTAATCACACCTAAACTCTGGAACTTCCAAAGGGTCCTTCACACCCTTGCTGCAACTCAAGAAGTTCCCGACATACCCGTCTCCACTCGAGAGGAAGCACGAGAGTCCCGCCCACATCCAGAGGAGCCCCGTTTCCGCCTCCTAGCTCCAGAGGGGGATCCTTTCGCGCGTGGTCGGGTGGGAAAGAATTCCGGTTCCCGTCGCATCTCAAGAGGAGGCGCTCTCCACAGGAAAGGCGGAGAGAACTCCAGGGTCGTGCCACCATTCCCAGAGTCCCCCAGATGTCTCAGTCCATTCCAGGGAAACCTGTTTTCCCTGCACTGCCTCGACTTTCAAGCGAGGATCGACTCACATCACGGTGGCACGTGGGACAGCCTGGGGAAAGCCGTCGAAGGGAAAGCCACCAGATCCCTTGATCCACGCGAAGGGAAGCGTGACACTGCTGCTACAGCTCGGGAGGAAAGCGCCGTGCATGCCCCCACTCGAGACGAGGACTGACTCCCCTGGGGAGACTCCAGAAGTACCCAAGATCCATGTCAGCACTGGAGAGGAAATCCTCAGGTTCCGGCACCGACTCCACACAAGGTCTTAGCCCCGGCATCGAGGGAGAGGAATCCCGAGAGGCCCCGAGCAACTCGCATGGGGACTGGCCTTTCCTGAGGCAACCAGAGCGGGTCCCTGAGGTCCCCGTCGTAAGTCGAGAGCACCTGCCGCAACTCGAGAAAATCCAGGAGGTTCTCCCCTCCAGGCGAGATGAGGCCCATTTCCGCTGAGGCGTCTCGAGGCTAATCACATCTAACATCTGGAACTTCCAAAGCGGTCCTTCACACCCTTGCTGCAACTCAAGAAGTTCCCCGACATACCCGTTTCCACTCGAAGGAAGCACGAGAGTCCCGCCCACATCCAGAGGAGCCCCGTTTCCGCCTCCTAGCTCGAGAGGAGGGATCCTTCCCTGCGTGGTCGGGAAAGAATTCCCAGCGTTCCCGTCGCATTCTCAAGAGGAGGCGCTCTCCACAGGAAAGGCGAGAGGAACTCCAGGGTCGTGCCACCATTCCCAGAGTCCCCAGATGTCTCAGTCCATTCCAGGGAAAACCTGTTTTCCCTGCACTGCCTCGACTTTCAAGCCGAGGATCGACTCACACCACGGTGGCACGTGGGACAGCCCTGTGGAAAGCCTCGTGGGAAAGCCTCTGGAAGCTGAGGGAAAGCCACTGATCCCTTGATCACGCGAAGGGAAGCGTGACACTGCTGCTACAGCTCTGGAGGAAAGCGCACGTGCATGCCCCCACTCGAGACGAGGACTGACTCCCCTGGGGAGACTCCAGAAGTACCCCAAATCCATGTCAGCACTGGAGAGGAATCCTCAGGTTCCAGGCACCGACTCCACACAGAGTCTTAGGCCCCGGCATCGACGGGAGAGGAATCCCGAGAGGCCCCGAGCAACTCGCATGGGGACTGGCCTTTCCTGAGGCCACCAGAGCGGGTCCCTGAGGTCCCCGTCGTAAGTCGAGAGCACCTGCCGCAACTCGAGAAAATCCAGGAGGTTCTCCCCTCCAGGCGAGATGAGGCCCATTTCCGCTGAGGCGTCTCGAGGCTAATCACATCTAACCTCTGGAACTTCCAAAGGGTCTTCACACCCTTGCTGCAACTCAAGAAGTTCCCGACATACCCGTCTCCACTCGAGAGGAAGCACGAGAGTCCCGCCACATCCAGAGGAGCCCCGTTTCGCCTCCTAGCTCCAGGAGGAGGGATCCTTTCCCTGCGTGGTCGGGAAAGAATTCCCGGTGTTCCCGTCGCATCTCAAGAGGAGGCGCTCTCCACAGGAAAGGCGAGAGGAACTCCAGGGTCGTGCCACATTCCCAGAGTCCCCCAGATGTCTCAGTCCATTCCAGGGAAACCTGTTTTCCCTGCACTGCCTCGACTTTCAAGCCGAGGATCGACTCACACAACGGTGGCACGTGGGACAGCCTGTGGGAAAGCCTCGTGGGAAAGCCTCTGGGAAAGCCTCGAGGAAAGCCACATGATCCCTTGATCCACGCGAAGGGAAGCGTGACACTGCTGCTACAGCTCGGGAGGAAAGCGCACGTGCATGCCCCACTCGAGACGAGGACTGACTCCCCTGGGGAGACTCCAGAAGTACCCCAAGATCCATGTCAGCACTGGAGAGGAATCCTCAGGTTCCGGCACCGACTCCACACAGGATCTTAGGCCCCGGCATCGAGGGAGAGGAATCCCGAGAGGCCCCGAGCAACTCGCATGGGGACTGGCCTTTCCTGAGGCCACCAGAGCGGGTCCCTGAGGTCCCGTCGTAAGTCGAGAGCACCTGCCGCAACTCGAGAAAATCCAGGAGGTTCTCCCCTCCAGGCGAGATGAGGCCCATTTCCGCTGAGGCGTCTCGGAGGCTAATCACATCTAACTCTGGAACTTCCAAAGGGTCCTTCACACCCTTGCTGCAACTCAAGAAGTTCCCTCGACATACCCGTCTCCACTCGAGAGGAAGCACGAGAGTTCCTGCCCACATCCAGAGGAGCCCCGTTTCCGCCTCCTAGCTCGAGAGGAGGGATCCTTTCCCTGCGTGGTCGGGAAAGAATTCCCGGCGTTCCCGTCGCATCTCAAGAGGAGGCGCTCTCCACAGGAAAGGCGAGAGGAACTCCAGGGTCGTGCACCATTCCCAGAGTCCCCAGATGTCTCAGTCCATTCCAGGGAAACCTGTTTTCCCTGCACTGCCTCGACTTTCAAGCCGAGGATCGACTCACACCACGGTGGCACGTGGGACAGCCCTGTGGGAAAGCCTCGTGGGAAGCTCGAGGGAAAGCCACAGATCCTTGATCCACGCGAAGGGAAGCGTGACACTGCTGCTACAGCTCGGGAGGAAAGCGCACGTGCATGCCCCACATCGAGACGAGGACTGACTCCCCTGGGGAGACTCCAGAAGTACCCCAAGATCCATGTGCAGCACTGGAGAGGAATCCTCAGGTTCCGGAACCGACTCCACACAAGGTCTTACGCCCCGGCATCGAGGGGAGAGGAATCCGAGAGGCCCGCGAGCAACTCGCATGGGGACTGGCCTTTCCTGAGGCCACCAGAGCGGGTCCCTGAGGTCCCCGTCGTAAGTCGAGAGGCAGCCTGCCGCAACTCGAGAAAAATCCAGGAGGTTCTCCCCTCCAGGCGAGATGAGGCCCATTTCCGCTGAGGCGTCTTGAGGCTAAATCACATCTAACATCTGGAACTTCCAAAGGGTCCTTCACACCCTTGCTGCAACTCAAGAAGTTCCCCGACATACCCGTCTCCACTCGAGAGGAAGCACGAGAGTCCCGCCCACATCCAGAGGAGCCCCGTTTCCGCCTCCTAGCTCGAGAGGAGGGATCCTTTCCCTGCGTGGTCGGGAAAGAATTCCCAGCGTTCCCGTCGCATTCTCAAGAGGAGGCGCTCTCCACAGGAAAGGCGAGAGGAACTCCAGGGTCGTGCCACCATTCCCAGAGTGCCCCAGATGTCTCAGTCCATTCCAGGGAAACCTGTTTTCCCTGCACTGCCTCGACTTTCAAGCCGAGGATCGACTCACACCACGGTGGCACGTGGGACAGCCCTGTGGGAAAGCCTCATGGGAAAGCCTCCTGGGATAGCCTCGAGGGAAAGCCACATATCCCTTGATGCACGCGAAGGGAAGCGTGACACTGCTGCTACAGCTCTTGAGGAAAGCGCACTTGCATGCCCCCACTCGAGACGAGGACTGACTCCCCTGGGGAGACTCCAGAAGTACCCCAAGATCCATGTCAGCACTGGAGAGGAATCCTCAGGTTCCGGCACCGACTCCACACGAGGTCTTAGGCCCCGGCATCGACGGGAGAGGAATCCCGAGAGGCTCCCGAGCAACTCGCATGGCGACTGGCCTTTCCTGAGGCCACCAGAGCCTGTCCCTGAGGTTCCCGTCGTAAGTCGAGAGCACCTGCCGCAACTCGAGAAAATCCAGGAGGTTCTCCCTCCAGGCGAGATGAGGCCCATTTCCGCTGAGGCGTCTTGAGGCTAATCACATCTAACCTCTGGAACTTCCAAAGGGTCCTTCATACCCTTGCTGCAACTCAAGAAGTTCCCTGACATACCCGTCTCCACTCGAGAGGAAGCACGAGAGTCCCGCCCACATCCAGAGGAGCCCCGTTTCCGCCTCCTAGCTCGAGAGGAGGGATCCTTTCCCGGCGTGTTCGGGATAGAATTCCCGGCATTCCCGTCGCAAGTCAAGAGGAGGCGCTCTCCACAGGAAAGGCGAGAGGAACTCCAGGGTCGTGCCACATTCGCAGAGTCCCCCAGATGTCTCAGTCCATTCCAGGGAAACCTGTTTTCCCTAGACTGCCTCGACTTTCAAGCCGTGGATCGACTCACACCACGGTGGCACGTGGGACAGTCCTGTGGGAAAGCCTCGTGGGAAAGCCTCGTGGGAAAGCCTCGAGGGAAAGCACCTGATGCCTTGATCCACGCGAAGGGAAGCGTGACACTGCTGCTACAGCTCGGGAGGAAAGAGCACGTGCACGCCCTCACTCGAGACGAGGACTGAGTCCCCTGGGGAGACTCCAGAAGTACCCCAAGATCCATGTCAGCACTGGAGAGGAACCCTCAGGTTCTGACACCAACCCCACACATGGTCTTACGCCCCGGCATCGACGGGAGAGGAATCCCGAGAGGCCCCTGAGCAACTCGCATGGGGATTGGCCTTTCCTGAGGCCACCAGAGCAGGTCCCTGAGGTCCCCGTCGTAAGTGGAGAGCACCTGCCGCAACTCGAGAAAATCCAGGAGGTTCTCCCCTCCAGGCGAGATGAGGCCCATTTCCGCTGAGGCGTCTCGAGGCTAATCACACCTAACATCTGGAACTTCCAAAGGGTCCTTCACACCCTTGCTGCAACTCAAGAAGTTCCCCGACATACCCGTCTCCACTCGAGAGGAAGCACGAGAGTCCCGCCCACATCCAGAGGAGCCCCGTTTCCGCCTCTATTGCTCGAGAGACAGGTTCCTTTCGCTGCGTGTTCGGGAAAGAATTCCCGGCGTTCCTGTTGCATCTCAAGAGAGGCACTCTCCACACGAAAGGCGAGAGGAACTCCAGGGTCGTGCCACCATTCCAGAGTCCTCCAGATGTCTCAGTCCATTCCAGGGAAACCTGTTTTCCCTGCACTGCCTCGACTTTGAAGCCGAGGATCGACTCACACCACGGTGGCACGTGGGACAGTCCTGTGGGAAAGCCTCAAGGGAAAGCCCACTGATGCCTTGATCCACGCGAAGGGAAGCGTGACACTGCTGCTACAGCTCGGGAGGAAAGAGCACCTGCATGCCCCCACTCGAGACGAGGACTGACTCCCCTGGGGAGGCTCCAGAAGTACCCCAAGTTCCATGTCAGCACTGGAGAGGAATCCACAGGTTTCGGCACCGACTCCACTCAAGGTCTTAGGCCCCGGCATCGAGGGGAGAGGAATCCCGAGAGGCCCCGAGCAACTCGCATGGGGACTGGCCTCTCCTGAGGCAACCAGAGCGGGTCTCTGAGGTCCCCATCGTAAGTCGAAAGCACCTGCCGCAACTAGAGAAAATCCAGGAGGTTCTCCCCTCCAGGCGAGATGAGGCCCATTTCCGCTGAGGCGTCTCAAGGCTAATCACATCTAACGTCTGGATCTTCCAAAGGGTCCTTCACACCCTTGCTGCAACTCAAGAAGTTCCCCGACATACCCGTTTACCACTCGAGAGGAAGCACGAGAGTCCCGCCCACATCCAGAGGAGCCCCGTTTCCGCCTCCTAGCTCGAGAGGAGGGATCCTTTCCCTGCGTGGTCGGGAAAGAATTCCCAGCGTTCCCGTCGCTTCTCAAGAGGAGGCGCTCTCCACAGGAAAGGCGAGAGGAACTCCAGGGTCGTGCCACCATTCCCAGAGTGCCCCAGATGTCTCAGTCCATTCCAGGGAAAACTGTTTTCCCTGCACTGCCTCTACTTTCAAGCCGAGGATCGACTCACACCACGGTGGCACGTGGGACAGCCCTGTGGGAAAGCCTCATGGGAAAGCCTCCTGGGATAGCCTCGAGGGAAAGCCACATATCCCTTGATGCACGCGAAGGGAAGCGTGACACTGCTGCTACAGCTCTTGAGGAAAGCGCACTTGCATGCCCCCACTCGAGACGAGGACTGACTCCCCTGGGGAGACTCCAGAAGTACCCCAAGATCCATGTCAGCACTGGAGAGGAATCCTCAGGTTCCGGCACCGACTCCACACGAGGTCTTAGGCCCCGGCATCGACGGGAGAGGAATCCCGAGAGGCTCCCGAGCAACTCGCATGGCGACTGGCCTGTCCCGAGGCCACCAGAGCCTGTCCCTGAGGTTCCCGTCGTAAGTCGAGAGCACCTGCCGCAACTCGAGAAAATCCAGGAGGTTCTCCCCTCCAGGCGAGATGAGGCCCATTTCCGCTGAGGCGTCTTGAGGCTAATCACATCTAACCTCTGGAACTTCCAAAGGGTCCTTCATACCCTTGCTGCAACTCAAGAAGTTCCCTGACATACCCGTCTCCACTCGAGAGGAAGCACGAGAGTCCCGCCCACATCCAGAGGAGCCCCGTTTCCGCCTCCTAGCTCGAGAGGAGGGATCCTTTCCCGGCGTGTTCGGGATAGAATTCCCGGCATTCCCGTCGCAAGTCAAGAGGAGGCGCTCTCCACAGGAAAGGCGAGAGGAACTCCAGGGTCGTGCCACATTCGCAGAGTCCCCCAGATGTCTCAGTCCATTCCAGGGAAACCTGTTTTCCCTAGACTGCCTCGACTTTCAAGCCGTGGATCGACTCACACCACGGTGGCACGTGGGACAGTCCTGTGGGAAAGCCTCGTGGGAAAGCCTCGTGGGAAAGCCTCGAGGGAAAGCACCTGATGCCTTGATCCACGCGAAGGGAAGCGTGACACTGCTGCTACAGCTCGGGAGGAAAGAGCACGTGCACGCCCTCACTCGAGACGAGGACTGAGTCCCCTGGGGAGACTCCAGAAGTACCCCAAGATCCATGTCAGCACTGGAGAGGAACCCTCAGGTTCTGACACCAACCCCACACATGGTCTTACGCCCCGGCATCGACGGGAGAGGAATCCCGAGAGGCCCCTGAGCAACTCGCATGGGGATTGGCCTTTCCTGAGGCCACCAGAGGCAGGTCCCTGAGGTCCCCGTCGTAAGTGGAGAGCACCTGCCGCAACTCGAGAAAATCCAGGAGGTTCTCCCCTCCAGGCGAGATGAGGCCCATTTCCGCTGAGGCGTCTCGAGGCTAATCACACCTAACATCTGGAACTTCCAAAGGGTCCTTCACACCCTTGCTGCAACTCAAGAAGTTCCCCGACATACCCGTCTCCACTCGAGAGGAAGCACGGAGAGTCCCGCCCACATCCAGAGGAGCCCCGTTTCCGCCTTATTGCTCGAGAGACAGGTTCCTTTCGCTGCGTGTTCGGGAAAGAATTCCCGGCGTTCCTGTTGCATCTCAAGAGAGGCACTCTCCACACGAAAGGCGAGAGGAACTCCAGGGTCGTGCCACCATTCCCAGAGTCCTCCAGATGTCTCAGTCCATTCCAGGGAAACCTGTTTTCCCTGCACTGCCTCGACTTTGAAGCCGAGGATCGACTCACACCACGGTGGCACGTGGGACAGTCCTGTGGGAAAGCCTCAAGGGAAAGCCCCTGATGCCTTGATCCACGCGAAGGGAAGCGTGACACTGCTGCTACAGCTCGGGAGGAAAGAGCACCTGCATGCCCCCACTCGAGACGAGGACTGACTCCCCTGGGGAGGCTCCAGAAGTACCCCAAGATCCATGTCAGCACTGGAGAGGAATCCACAGGTTTCGGCACCGACTCCACTCAAGGTCTTAGGCCCCGGCATCGAGGGGAGAGGAATCCCGAGAGGCCCCCGAGCAACTCGCATGGGGACTGGCCTCTCCTGAGGCCAACCAGAGCGGGTCCTCTGAGGTCCCCGTCGTAAGTCGAAAGCACCTGCCGCAACTCAGAGAAAATCCAGGAGGTTCTCCCCTCCAGGCGAGATGAGGCCCATTTCCGCTGAGGCGTCTCGAGGCTAATCACATCTAACGTCTGGAACTTCCAAAGGGTCCTTCACACCCTTGCTGCAACTCAAGAAGTTCCCCGACATACCCGTTTCCACTCGAGAGGAAGCACGAGAGTCCCGCCCACATCCAGAGGAGCCCCGTTTCCGCCTCCTAGCTCGAGAGGAGGGATCCTTTCCCTGCGTGGTCGGGAAAGAATTCCCGGCGTTCCCGTCGCATCTCAAGAGGAGGCGCTCTCCACAGGAAAGGCGAGAGGAACTCCAGGGTCGTGCCACCATTCCCAGAGTCCCCCAGATGTCTCAGTCCATTCCAGGGAAAACCTGTTTTCCCTGCACTGCCTCGACTTTCAAGCCGAGGATCGACTCACACCACGGTGGCACGTGGGACAGCCCTGTGGGAAAGCCTCGATGGGAAAGCCTCCTGGGAAAGCCTCGAGGGAAAGCCACAGATCCCTTGATCCACGCGAAGGGAAGCGTGACACTGCCTGCTACAGCTCGGGAGGAAAGCGCACGTGCATGCCCCCACTCGAGACGAGGACTGACTCCCCTGGGGAGACTCCAGAAGTACCCCAAGATCCATGTCAGCACTGGAGAGGAATCCTCAGGTTCCGGCACCGACTCCACACGAGGTCTTAGGCCCCGGCATCGACGGGAGAGGAATCCCGAGAGGCTCCCGAGCAACTCGCATGGGCGACTGGCCTTTCCTGAGGCCACCAGAGCGGTCCCTGAGGTTCCCGTCGTAAGTCGAGAGCACCTGCCGCAACTCGAGAAAATCCAGGAGGTTCTCCCCTCCAGGCGAGATGAGGCCCATTTCCGCTGAGGCGTCTTGAGGCTAATCACATCTAACCTCTGGAACTTCCAAAGGGTCCTTCATACCCTTGCTGCAACTCAAGAAGTTCCCTGACATACCCGTCTCCACTCGAGAGGAAGCACGAGAGTCCCGCCCACATCCAGAGGAGCCCCGTTTCCGCCTCCTAGCTCGAGAGGAGGGATCCTTTCCCGGCGTGTTCGGGATAGAATTCCCGGCATTCCCGTCGCAAGTCAAGAGGAGGCGCTCTCCACAGGAAAGGCGAGAGGAACTCCAGGGTCGTGCCACATTCGCAGAGTCCCCCAGATGTCTCAGTCCATTCCAGGGAAACCTGTTTTCCCTAGACTGCCTCGACTTTCAAGCCGTGGATCGACTCACACCACGGTGGCACGTGGGACAGTCCTGTGGGAAAGCCTCGTGGGAAAGCCTCGTGGGAAAGCCTCGAGGGAAAGCACCTGATGCCTTGATCCACGCGAAGGGAAGCGTGACACTGCTGCTACAGCTCGGGAGGAAAGAGCACGTGCACGCCCTCACTCGAGACGAGGACTGAGTCCCCTGGGGAGACTCCAGAAGTACCCCAAGATCCATGTCAGCACTGGAGAGGAACCCTCAGGTTCTGACACCAACCCCACACATGGTCTTACGCCCCGGCATCGACGGGAGAGGAATCCCGAGAGGCCCCTGAGCAACTCGCATGGGGATTGGCCTTTCCTGAGGCCACCAGAGCAGGTCCCTGAGGTCCCCGTCGTAAGTGGAGAGCACCTGCCGCAACTCGAGAAAATCCAGGAGGTTCTCCCCTCCAGGCGAGATGAGGCCCATTTCCGCTGAGGCGTCTCGAGGCTAATCACACCTAACATCTGGAACTTCCAAAGGGTCCTTCACACCCTTGCTGCAACTCAAGAAGTTCCCCGACATACCCGTCTCCACTCGAGAGGAAGCAGGAGAGTCCCGCCCACATCCAGAGGAGCCCCGTTTCCAGCCTTATTGCTCGAGAGACAGGTTCCTTTCGCTGCGTGTTCGGGAAAGAATTCCCGGCGTTCCTGTTGCATCTCAAGAGAGGCACTCTCCACAGGAAAGGCGAGAGGAACTCCAGGGTCGTGCCACCATTCCAGAGTCCTCCAGATGTCTCAGTCCATTCCAGGGAAACCTGTTTTCCCTGCACTGCCTCGACTTTGAAGCCGAGGATCGACTCACACCACGGTGGCACGTGGGACAGTCCTGTGGGAAAGCCTCAAGGGAAAGCCCCTGATGCCTTGATCC
Source organism: Capra hircus (assembly GCF_001704415.2). NCBI lineage: Eukaryota > Metazoa > Chordata > Mammalia > Artiodactyla > Bovidae > Capra > Capra hircus. The sequence continues at coordinate 20,455 of NW_017214625.1, forward strand.
ACGCGAAGGGAAGCGTGACACTGCTGCTACAGCTCGGGAGGAAAGAGCACCTGCATGCCCCCACTCGAGACGAGGACTGACTCCCCTGGGGAGGCTCCAGAAGTACCCAAGTTCCATGTCAGCACTGGAGAGGAATCCACAGGTTTCGGCACCGACTCCACTCAAGGTCTTAGGCCCCGCATCGAGGGAGAGGAATCCCGAAGGCCCGAGCACTCGCATGGGACTGGCCTCTCCTGAGGCACCAGAGCGGTCTCTGAGGTCCCATCGTAAGTCGAAAGCACTGCCGCAACTAGAGAAAATCCGGAGGTTCTCCCTCCAGGCGAGATGAGCCATTTCCGCTGAGGCGTCTCAGGCTAATCACATCTACGTCTGGATTCCAAGGGTCCTCACACCCTTGCTGCACTCAGAAGTTCCCGCATACCCGTTACACTCGAGAGGAAGCCGGAGATTCTTTCCCGACACGCAGGAAAGGACCTTCCTCTCGAGCTAGGAGGCGGAAACGGGGCTCCTCTGGATGTGGGCGGGACTCTCCGTGCTTCCTCTCGAGTGGAGACGGGTATGTCGGGGAACTTCTTGAGTTGCAGCAAGGGTGTGAAGGACCCTTTGGAAGTTCCAGACGTTAGGTGTGATTAGCCTCGAGACGCCTCAGCGGAAATGGGCCTCATCTCGCCTGGAGGGGAGAACCTCCTGGATTTTCTCGAGTTGCGGCAGGTGCTCTCGACTTACGACGGGGACCTCAGGGACCCGCTCTGGTTGGCCTCAGGAAAGGCCAGTCCCCATGCGAGTTGCTCGGGGGCCTCTCGGGATTCCTCTCCCTCGATGCCGGGGCCTAAGACCTTGAGTGGAGTCGGTGCCGAAACCTGAGGATTCCTCTCCAGTGCTGACATGGATCTTGGGGTACTTCTGGAGTCTCCCCAGGGGAGTCAGTCCTCGTCTCGAGTGGGGGCATGCACGGTGCTCTTTCCTCCCGAGCTGTAGCAGCAGTGTCACGCTTCCCTTCGCGTGGATCAAGGCATCAGGTGGCTTTCCCCTTCGAGGCTTTCCCCACAGGACTGTCCCACGTGCCACCGTGGTGTGAGTCGATCCTCGGCTTGAAAGTCGAGGCAGTGCAGGGAAAACAGGTTTCCCTGGAATGGACTGAGACATCTGGGAGGACTCTGCGAATGGTGGCACGACCCTGGAGTTCCTCTCGCCTTTCCTGTGGAGAGCGCCTCCTCTTGAGATGCGACAGGAACGCCGGGAATTCTTTCCCGAACACGCCAGGGAAAGGATCCCTGTCCTCTCGAGCATAGAGGCGGAAACGGGGCTCCTCTGGATGTGGGCGGGACTCTCGTGCTTCCTCTCGAGTGGAGACGGGTATGTCGGGGAACTTCTTGAGTTGCAGCAAGGGTGTGAAGGACCCTTTGGAAGTTCCAGATGGTTAGGTGTGATTAGCCTCGAGACGCCTCAGCGGAAATGGGCCTCATCTCGCCTGGAGGGGAGAACCTCCTGGATTTTCTCGAGTTGCGGCAGGTGCTCTCCACTTACGACGGGGACCTCAGGGACCTGCTCTGGTGGCCTCAGGAAAGGCCAATCCCCATGCGAGTTGCTCAGGGGCCTCTCGGGATTCCTCTCCCGTCGATGCCGGGGCGTAAGACCATGTGTGGGGTTGGTGTCAGAACCTGAGGGTTCCTCTCCAGTGCTGACATGGATCTTGGGGTACTTCTGGAGTCTCCCCAGGGGACTCAGTCCTCGTCTCGAGTGAGGGCGTGCACGTGCTCTTTCCTCCCGAGCTGTAGCAGCAGTGTCACGCTTCCCTTCGCGTGGATCAAGGCATCAGGTGCTTTCCCTCGAGGCTTTCCCACGAGGCTTTCCCACGAGGCTTTCCCACAGGACTGTCCCACGTGCCACCGTGGTGTGAGTCGATCCACGGCTTGAAAGTCGAGGCAGTCTAGGGAAAACAGGTTTCCCTGGAATGGACTGAGACATCTGGGGGACTCTGCGAATGTGGCACGACCCTGGAGTTCCTCTCGCCTTTCCTGTGGAGAGCGCCTCCTCTTGACTTGCGACGGGAATGCCGGGAATTCTATCCCGAACACGCCGGGAAAGGATCCCTCCTCTCGAGCTAGGAGGCGGAAACGGGGCTCCTCTGGATGTGGGCGGGACTCTCGTGCTTCCTCTCGAGTGGAGACGGGTATGTCAGGGAACTTCTTGAGTTGCAGCAAGGGTATGAAGGACCCTTTGGAAGTTCCAGAGGTTAGATGTGATTAGCCTCAAGACGCCTCAGCGGAAATGGGCCTCATCTCGCCTGGAGGGGAGAACCTCCTGGATTTTCTCGAGTTGCGGCAGGTGCCTCTCGACTTACGACGGGAACCTCAGGACCGGCTCTGGTGGCCTCGGAAGGCCAGTCGCCATGCGAGTTGCTCGGGGAGCCTCTCGGGATTCCTCTCCCGTCGATGCCGGGGCCTAAGACCTCGTGTGGAGTCGGTGCCGGAACCTGAGGATTCCTCTCCAGTGCTGACATGGATCTTGGGGTACTTCTGGAGTCTCCCCAGGGGAGTCAGTCCTCGTCTCCGTGTGGGGCATGCACGTGCTGCTTTCCTCCCGAGCTGTAGCAGCAGTGTCACGCTTCCCTTCGCTGTGGATCAAAGGGATCTGGAGCTTTCCTCGAGGCTTCCCACGAGGCTTTCCCTCTGAGGCTTTTCCCACAGGGCTGTCCCACGTGCCACCGTGGTGTGAGTCGATCCTCGGCTTGAAAGTCGAGGCAGTGCAGGGAAAACAGGTTTTCCCTGGAATGGACTGAGACATCTGGGGGACTCTGGGAATGGTGGCACGACCCTGGAGTTCCTCTCGCCTTTCCTGTGGAGAGCGCCTCCTCTTGAGATGCGACGGGAACGCCGGGAATTCTTTCCCGACCACGCAGGGAAAGGATCCCTCCTCTCGAGCTAGGAGGCGGAAACGGGGCTCCTCTGGATGTGGGCGGGACTCTCGTGCTTCCTCTGGAGTGGAGACGGGTATGTCGAGGGAACTTCTTGAGTTGCAGCAAGGGTGTGAAGGACCCTTTCGAAGTTCCAGAGGTTAGGTGTGATTAGCCTCGAGACGACTAGGCGGAAATGGGCCTCATCTCGCCTGGAGGGGAGAACCTCCTGGATTTTTCTCGAGTTGCGGCAGGTGCTCTCGACTTACGACGGGGACCTCAGGGACCGCCTCTGGTGGCCTCAGGAAAGGCCAGTCGCCCATGCGAGTTGCTCGGGGGCCTCTCGGGATTCCTCTCCCTCGATGCCGGGCCTAAGACCTTGAGTGAGTCGGTGCCGAACCTGAGGATTCCTCTCCAGTGCTGACATGGAACTTGGGTACTTCTGGAGTCTCCCCAGGGGAGTCAGTCCTCGTCTCGAGTGGGGGCATGCAGCGTGCTTTCCTCCCGAGCTGTAGCAGCAGTGTCACGCTTCCTTCGCCGCTGGCATTGGATCAAGGGATCTGTGGCTTATCCACGAGGCTTTCCCACAGGGCTGTGTCACGATTGCACCCGGTGTCGTGTGGTCGTAGCTCAGGCTTGAAAGTCGATGGCAGTTGCAGCGGAAAACAGCGTTTCCTGCGATTATGGACTGAGATATCTGTGGGGGATTGGAATGCGTGGCCGACCCTGTGGTTACTTCTAGCCTATTCCCTCAGTGGGGGAGCCGCCTCCTCTGTGAGATGCCGCAGCCAGGGGAGCGGGGTGGAAGCGCACCACGCGTAGGGATTATTCCGAAACGCGACCACCCTGAGCGAGGAAGGTTAATGTCCACTCTCGTGGGAACTTATTGTGAGCGCGCGGGGGGGGCACGGAACGGGGTCCTCTGGAATCGTGGGCCGGCGGACTCTCGTGCTCTCTCGAGGGGAAACGGCGTATTCGAGGACACTTCTGAGTTGCAGCAAGGGTTGATGAAAGACCCTACGAAGTTCAGAGGTTGGCGGTGAATGTTGGTTATGTCAACG
>NW_017214626.1:0-14542 GCF_001704415.2 Capra hircus
AGGTAAAGATATGACACTCCCTGGCGGTCCAGCGGTTAAGAATCACCTGCTGATGCAGGGCACACAGGTTCATCCCCTGTTTTTCGAAGATCACGGTGCCACAGAGCAGCTGCGCCCGTGGACCACAGCCACTGTGCCCACAGCCCCTAGGCCCATGCCCTGCAGGAAGAGAAGTCACCACAATGAGAAGCCACAACACAGAGTACGCCCGCTCGCCACAACTAGAGAGAGTGTGCACACGGCGGGCAAGAACCGCATGGGCCAGAAATAAACGCATAAATAAAATTTTTAAAAAAGGTAAAGCACCGCAGCAGGAGTTGTCATGACCTTGCTGTGCTCACACCTGCTGGATCAGCTTCCTTCTTTCTTGGAAGATGAAAAGCAAGATAGCACCCTAGCTGCCCTCATATTCGGCTCTGAGCAGAGACAGTGAGGTGGAGTGACATTCACGTGGGGCAGAGAGTTGGCCCTGTGGAAACAGCCGCATAGACATGAGATGTGGGTGGGACCCAGACACAGCCCTTCGCAGCTCGAAGGGCGTAACCCCCAGCGATGCTGGGAGAGACTGTTCTCGGCCACACCGAGTAGGGCTGTTGTGATCTTCCTGGGGAAACGAGCAGACAGGTTGATTTGGAGTGTATCTGAGCAGGTGGCCCTCTGCCCCCAGCCCAGATTGCCGGGCGCCCACAGCTCCTCCTCAGACACCCAGACGGCAGGGGGGAGGTCTGGAGGTGGGGTGCACGTGCTGAGCCTGTGACCGGACCTGGACGTGGCCGGGGGGCAGGACAGAGTCCAGGCCCCGGTGACTGACCCTCGGCCCCCCCTCCAGCAGATCAGGAAGTGGTGAAGCGCTGCTCCACGACCAGCGACCAGGAGTGCCAGTGCCAGCCGGGCAAGTTCTACTGTGACTCCGAGGACTGCACAGAGAGCTGCTTCCGGGTGTACAAGGTGCCACCCAGCGGTGGGAGCCGGCCAGCAGGCCTGGGCGGGCGTTCTCTTCTCCCCTCACCTGTTTTGTGGGTCACTTACTCAGCCACCCCCTGGCCGGAGCCTCTGTTTTCCCATCTGTGTAATGGGGCTAATGGTAACACCAGCCCCACTGAGGAGCCCTGAGGATTAAGGCAGATGAGTCACCTGCAAGTTTCCATGTGGGGTGAACTGGAGTCATTGCTCACCCATTCTCCCTCCTTTCATTCCTCATTCATGTGTGACTGTGAGCCCCGCTGTGGCCTGCAGGGTTGTATTGCAGACCTGGGCCCCAGCAGTGGTGGAGAGCACCCCAACACGTGGGCAGTGATGGGCGCATGAGGGACAGAGAGGCAGCAGGAGACAGGGCCCTAGAGCGGAGGCAGGAGGGCGGGACAGAGGGTGGAGCCGTGGCCCAGGTGGGATGGCCAGTGAGTGTTTTCTGCCCCTGATGTTTACAAAGCACTGCGACCGGGAGGCTTTTGAAAAAACAAGAAAAATGTATCCTTTCACAGTTCTGGAGACTGGAAGTCGGAATCAAGGTGTCCGCAGGGCCAGGCTCCCTCCATGGGCTCTCGGGAGGAATCTGGCGCTTCCGCAGCTTTGCCGGCACTCCTTGGCGCCTCGGCTTGTGGATGCTTCGCTTCAGTCTCTGCTTCCGCCTTCCAGGGATGGTCTCCCGTGTGTCTCTCAGCGTCTTCACATGGCTTCTCTCTCTCTGCATACATCTTCCCTCTTGTGAGGACGCTGCTCACTGACTGAGGCCCACCCTGATCCGGTGTGACCTCCTCCTAAAGGATTCCATCTGCAGAGACCCTGTTTCCACATCCGGTTGCCTTCTGTGGTTCCCGGTGGGCTTAGATTTGGAGCCGACTTTGAGGAAGACTCAGTGGTAAAGCCACTTGCAAAATCACCTGCATTTGTAGATTCTTAACTGCCACTCAGACCAGCTTGCACTGTTGGCTCAGGAGCCCGCCAGGTCCAAAGGGAGGACACCCTCCAGGTCTGGGTTGATCAGCTCTGGCTTGTCCCCTTCTCCACGAGCTTCATCTCAGGCTGCTTTCCCTCCCGGTAGAGGTACGGCCACGTCAGGACCAGTCCTCGTGGCCACACACAGAGCTCTATCCGGGGACAGAGACGGGGGCACTTCCCCCATCTATCAGAGATTCCTAAGTTTTATCCTCATTGATCCAGTGTGGGCCAGACATCCCGGCACATGCCACACTTCTCATGGGCCTGCCGAGGAGGTTGGGTTGGTCCCTCTAACCCCTGACTGGTGGGGTGGTGAGTAAGATTCTCTGGGCCGGCCCGAGCGCGAGGGAAGTGATGCTCACAGTTTCTCTGTCCCCTCAGGTGTGGAGACGGCGCCATCCTTCAACCCTGCACTGCCATAAACAATACAGTTTGTGCCTTAAACCCAGAGTCAGGTGAGGGCCCGATTCCATCCCTTAAATCCGTAAAGGCCAAAGGCTGAGGCCTGAGGGTCCCAAGGTCCCTGTTGTCGGAACTCATCTCTGCTGCTGTAACGAAAGGAGCCAGAGGCTGTGATCAGAGGTGCTGGCTGTGTGTCAGGAAACTTTATTCATAAAAGTGGGCTGTGGGCCGTGGGTCATTGTTCGTAGACTCCTGTCTTGAGTGAACAGGATCCTTGTGGACCAGTTATGGCTTCCCTGTCCTTGTCCCTTGAATTCTGGGCGTGTGGGCTCAGTCTGGGCCGACCAGGCTGACCAGGTAGCAGGTGGAAGGGACTGAGCGCTCTGTGAGACCTGTCCTTCCTGACATCCCAACACCCGGCTGCTTCCCTGCTTGGTGCAGCCTCAGATGGGACTTACGAATGTGAGCTGGGTGCACGCCCCCAGCAGAGTTGATGCTCGACTACTGAGTATCTGTGCAAATCTGTGCAAGACTGTTTTCCTTTTCTTTTTTTAAATTGAAGTCTTGGTGATTTACACTGGTGTAAAGTGGTTCAGGTATACACACACACAGACATGTACGTGTGTGTGTGCTAAGATGCTTCAGTCGTGTCCAACTCTTTGCAACCCCCATGGACTGTGACTTTCAGGCTGCTCTGTCCATGGGATTCTCCCAGGCAAGAATATTGAAGTGGGTTGCCATGCCCTCTTCCCAACCGAGGGACGGAACCCGCGTCTCTTCCATCCCCTTCACTGGCAGGCGGGTTCTTCACCCCTAGTGCCACCTGCTTCCTCAAGGCTCAGCTGATAAAGAATCCGCCTGCAATGCAGCGGACCTCGGTTCCTTGGTCAGGAAGATCCGCTGGAGAAGGGAAAGGCTACCGACTCCAGTATCCTGGCCTAGAGAATGCCATGGAGTTTACAGTCCATAGTTGGACACGACCGAGCGACTTCCACTCACTCAGCACCACCTGGGAAGCCCCATAAATATATGCATACACATATATAGTCAAAGCTGTGGTTTTTCTAATAGTCATTTATGGATGTGAAAGTTAGACGAAAAGAAGGCTGAGCCGAAGAATTGATGCTTTTGAACTGTGGTGTTGGAGAAGACTCTTGAGAGTCCCCTGGTCTGCAAGGAGATCCAACCAGTCAATCCTAAAGGAAATCAGTCCTGAATATTCATTGGAAGGACTGATGCTGAAGGTGAAGCCCCATACTTTGGCCACCTGATGAGAAGACCTGACTCCTTGGAAAAGACCCTGATGCTGGAAAGGATTGAGGGCAGGAGACCAAGGGGTCGACAGAGGACGAGATGGCTGGATGGCATCACCGACCGATGGACACGAGTTTGAGCAAGCTCCAGGAGATGGTGAAGGACAGGGAAGCCTGGTGTGCTGCAGTCCACAGGTCCGAAGAGCTGGACACGACTGAGCGACTGAACAACAGCAACAAATATACACATACATATCCTGTTTCATATCCCTTTCCACTATGGTTGTCATCGCAGGATCCTAAATACACTTCCTTATGCTACACAGTGGGACCTTGTCGCTGTTCTGCTTTGTACACGGTGATGTGTGTCTCTTCATCTCTAACTCCTAGTTTATGCTTCTCCCACCACTTCTTTGGTAACCGTAAGTTTGTGTTTGAATCTGTGGGTCTGCCTTTGTTTCCAAAGTGAGTTCACTTGTGTCATCTTTTGGATTCCTTGGATACGGGGTCTCACGGGTATTTGTCTCGCTGACATCACTTTGTGTGATCATCTCTGGGTTCATCCAGGTCTCTGCTGAAGTCTTGCCCATTTTTATGTTGGCTGTCTGGGTTTTTTATTTTCTCATTTTGGATGCTTATCTGGAAACACTGATAATTATTTGTAAACGTGGGACACAAGCTCTTTGTGTTGGGTGTCTGGGCCTCTTGTGGACAAAGGTCCTTCCTTCTAACAAGGTCAGGTTTGTGGCTGTTTTCTGCCAGCATTGGTGCTCTTCCTGTCCTGAGGGAGAAACCTTTGCTCAGCTGGAGAAGGTGTTCTGCCTCATGGCCTGCCGGAAGCTTCTCTTTATCGCTGTGCAGGACCGCAGTGGTGTCTGTGTGGTGTGAGGGGTTTTTCCCACGCACACACGGACGACACCGCCATCGTGCTTTGAATCCAGTCTCTTCCCCGCCCTGAGTGTTACCGGGTCATAGTGAGCACAGTGGCCACCGGGCGTCTCTGTTCCAGGGTCCGTGTCGCCTTCCCACTGGCCTTCTCCTTGGAGCCGGAGTCCCCCTGTCTCCTTCCCTAAGGTCATCAGACCGTCCTTGACTCAGCATATACGTTTACATTTTAAAACAAGCTCCTTAATTTCCCTCTGATTTGAACAACAGAAAAGTGCTTTGCTTTTTATTGGAGTACAGTTGAATTAGAGTGTTGTGTTAGTTTCAGGCGTACAGCAAAGTGAATCGGTTACACATATATCGACTCTTTTTTTTAAAAAAGATCGCTTATTCACTTTTTTGGCTGTGCTGCGTCTTCTTTGCTGCATGCGGACTTTCTCTAGTTGCAAAGAGCGGGCTACTCTCTAGAGGTGGTGTGCGGGCTTCCTCGCAGTAGTGTCTCTTCTTGCCGAGTGCAGGCTCTAGGGCACTCGCTCAGAAGTTGTGAAACATGGGTTTAGTTAGCCTACGGCATGTGGAATCTTCCGGAGCAGGATGGAACCTGCGTCCCATTCGTCAGCAGACTTGATTCTTACCCAGTGTACTGCCAGCGAAAACCTATATCCCTCTTTTTTAGCTTATTTTCCCATATAGATCATTACAGAGTACTGAGTGGGGTTCCTGTGTTACACAGCAGATCCTTACTAGTTATCTGTTTTACATATAGCAGTGTGTGTATGTCGTTCACAATCCCCCGGTTCATCCCTGCCCCCCCCAACACGCCCACACAAACACACAGATACTGGTAACTAGCAGCTGCGATTTTGCATTTGTAACTTTACTTCTGTTTTGTAGATAAGTTCATTTGTAACCATCGTTTAGATTTCACATTCAGGTGATAGCATATAACTGTCTTTCTCTTTCTTACTGACGTCACTCAGTATGACAGTCTCTCTATCTGTCCGTGTTGCTGCAAACGGCATTGCTTTGTTCTTTCTGTGGCTGAGTAACATTCCATAGTATATGTGTGCCTCATCCTCGTCATCCTTCCTCGTTTGTTTGTTTCTATAACTTTTCGTTTTATATTGGCGTATGCACGTGTGCGTGCTCAGTTACTAAGTCATGTCCAGTGCTTTGCGACCCCATGGACTGCAGTCCACCAAGCTCCTCTGTCCGTGAGATTTCCCAGGCAAGAATACTGGAGTGGGTTTCCATTTCCTTCTCCCTGGGATCTTCCCGACCAAGGATCGAACCCAGATCTCTTACTTTGGCAGGTGGTTTCCTTACCTCTGTGAACCTGGGAACCCCGGTTGGAGCATAGCCGATTATCATGTTCAGGTCAGTTCGGTTGCTCAGTTGTGTCCAACTCTTTGCAATCCGTGGACTGCATCACGCCAGGCTTCCCTGTCCATCACGATCTCCCAGAGCTTGCTCAAACTCATGTCCATTGAGTCGGTGATGCCATCCAACCATCTCATTCTTTGTTGTCCCCTTCTCCTCCCGCCTTCAATCTTTCCCAGCATCAAGGTCTTTTCTACGGAGTCAGTTCTTCGCCTCAGGTGGCTAAAGTTTTGGGAGCTTCGGCGTCAGCATCAGTCCTTCCAGTGACTATTCAGGACTGATTTCCTTTAGGATGGACTGGTTGGCTCTCCTTTCAGACCAGGGGACTCTCAAGAGTCTTCTCCAACAGCACAGTTCAGAAGCATCAATTCTTCAGTGCACAGCTTTCTTTATTGTCCAGCTCTCACATCTGTACCTGACCACTGGAAAAGCCACAGCTCTGACTAGACGGACCTTTTTTTGGCATTACAGTTTCAGGTGGACTGCAAAGGGACTCAGCTATACATATACATGTATCCATTCTCTCCCAATGGAGAAGGAAATGGCATCCCACTCCAGTATCCTTGCCTGGAGAATTCTGTGGACAGAGGAGCCTGATGGGCTACAGTCCATGGGGTCACAAAAAGTTGGACACGACTCAGCGACTAACAGATTCTCTCCCAAAGTCCCCTCCCATCCAGGCTGCTGTGTAATACTGAGCACATTTCTCTGTGCTGTTCAGTAGGACCTGTTGGTTCCATTTTAACTATAGCAGTGTATACACGTTGATCCCAGACTCCCTAACTATCCCTTCTCTTCTGTCTTACCCCCCACCCCCCAGCAACCATAAATTCATTCTGTGTCTGTTTCTGTGTTGTAAATAAGTTCGTTTGTATCTTTTTTAGATTCCATAAATAAGGGATGTCATCCAATATTTCTTCTTCTCTGTCTGATTTACCTCACGCAGTATGACAGTCTCGGTCCATCTGTATTCCTGTAAATAGCATTATTTTGTTCTTTTTAGTGGCTGAGTAATGTTCCATTTTAAGTATGTGCCTGTGTTCTTTATCCAGGCGCCTGTTGTGGACATTTATGTTGCCTTCATGTGTGGGCTATTGTGGATACTCACGCTACGAGCATTCGGGCGCATGTATCTTTTCAAATTAGGAGTTTTCTCTGGATATGTGCCCAGAAATGGGATTACTGGATCATATGAGAGTTCTCTTCGTAGCTTTCTAAGGAACCTCTACACTGTTCTCCACAGCGGCTGTGTCCGCGGGTGTGCATCCCAAGACGAGTGGAGGCAGATTCCCGTTTGTCAATGCCCTCTGCTGCATTTACTGTTGGTAGAGTTTTTGGTGATGACCGTTCTGAATGGTGAGGAATGATAGTTGACCATAGTTTTGATTTGTGTTTCTCTAGTGATTAGTGATGTCGAGCGTCTTTTCATGTGCCTTTTAGCATCTGTATGTCTTCCACGGAGAAATGTCTATTTAGATCTTCCATCCATTTTTAGATTGGTTTGGTTGTTTTTTTTTGGCCTGCATTAGCTGTTAGTATATTTTGGAGAGTAATCCCTCGTCTGTTACTTCCTTTGCAAATATTGTCTTTGGTTCTGAAGGCTGTCTTTTCATTTTGCCTATAGTTTCCTTTGCTATGAAAAGCTTTTAAGTTTAACTAGGTCCCATTTGTTTGTTTTTATTTTTATTATTTTCTATCTAGGAGGTGCATCAGAAAAGATCTTTCTGGGATGTTTCTCAACACCTCTTCTGCCTATGTTTTCCCATAAGAATTTCATAGCACTCAGCCTTACATTTGGGTCTTTAGTCCATTTTGGGTTTATTGTTATGAACAGTGTTACAGAGTGTTCTACTTTCATTCTTCATGTCTAACTGTCCAGTTTTCCCTTCACATCTTTAGAGATTGTCTTTCTCCACCGTGTATTTTGCCCTTTTGGTCAGAGGATGGATGTGAATCTGAGTGAACTCTGGGAGTTGGTGATGGACAGGGAGGCCTGGCGTGATTTATGGGATTGCAAAGAGTCAGATATGACTGAGGACTGAACTGAACTGAACTAGGTGACCATAGTGCTGGGTTTTCTCTGGACTTTCTGTGCTGCTCCATTGGTCTCTGTTTCCGTTTTTGTGTGAGTACCATACTGTTTTGATGACTGTAGCTTTTTAGTATAGTCTAACTCAGGGACCCTGATTTCTCCAGCTCCATTTTTCTTCCTCACGATTGCTTTGGCAATTGGGCTCTTCTGTGTTTCCATACAAATTGTAACTTGTTTTGTCCTGATTCTGTGAAAACTGCCATTGATAATTTGATAGGGCTTGCATTGAGTTTGTAGATGGCTTTGAGTAAGACAGTCGTGTTCACAATGTTCCATCTTCCGATCCAAGAACATGGATATCTCTCCATCTGGTTTGGTCATCTTCTATTTCTTTCCTTGGATATTGTAGTTTCCAGAGGATAGATCTTTTGCCTCCTTAGGTAGGTTTATTCCTCGGTATTGTATTCTTTTAATGGGGTGGTTAATGGATTGTTTCCTTGAGTTCTTTTCCTACTCTTTCACTGTGGGTGTGTTGGAATGCAAGAGATTTCAGTGTATTGATTTTGCTCCTGCAACCGTTACCAGATTCGTTGGTGAGCTCTAGTAGTTTTCTGCAGCATCTTAGGGTTTTCTGTGTTTAGTGCCATGTCGTCTGCAAACAAGGACAGTTTCGCCTCTTCTCAAGTTTGATTCCATTATTTCTTTTTCTTCTCTGTTTGCTGTGGTGAGGACTTCTAGGACGAGGTTGACTACTAGCGGAGAGAGTGGGTATCCTTGTCTGTTCCTGATCTTACAGGAACGCGTTCATCTTTTCGCAGTGAGTGTGATGTTTGCTGTGAGTTTGCAGTGGCCATTATTATCTTGAGGTAGGTTCCCTCTATAACCTGCAAACGCTTTTAAAGGCTGTCTTAACACCAGAACTAAGGCAGAATGAGGAAGGCTGCTCTGAGAATAAAGGAAAGCCTTTAAGCAGAGTGAGGGGGCTGCATGGACGACGTGCTCCTTCCTGCTCGGCCCTTGGTGACACATCACATCAGGGCGGCCGAGCGTCCCCAGCGCTGACGGGCCTGTGCTGCGCCCAGAGTCTGTGTGCCCGCAGCTCGGTGGGTGCTGGGAGCTCAGCAGAGTGAGGAGACACCCCGGTGCTCCTGCCACACGTCTACCGGGCCGGCCCTGCCTGCCCCTTGGGCCAGCGCGGCCCAGCCTGGGTGCTGGAAGATGGGCCATCCGCCCTCCCAGTCTCCTCCAGCTCTGCGCTGCTGCCCAGGGGTGTATCTGCAGCTGCCCCCACTCTCCCCTGAGCCGCATCCCGGGACGCAGGCTGTTGCTGCCCTGCTGGCAGGTCAGCCCTGCTGCTGCTTCGAGGGACCGGAGTGAGAAACCCCACGCCTCTGAGCCCAGGGTCCCGTGTGAGCAGGAAGGATGAGCCTGGCTGCCTCCCGCTGGGAGGTCGTGGCGACCGTCAGCAACAGAAGATCCCGTGGGGTCTGGAGCACATTGGTGCTGCCCCACTCCTGAGATAGCAGGTCACTCGGGTGAGGAAAGGGTGCCTGACCTTGTGACCACATCCTCTGTGTTGCCTCCTTCCAGGACACCGGGATCGTCATGGGCCTGCCTGGTGTTAATGTGGAGGTTTGCGTTCCCATCATCGTCGCCATCGTCGTCATCATCGTCATTGCTGCTTTTGTTGTCTACAGAAGAACAGGTTGGTCCGAGTCGTGTTGACCTGGAGGAAGCTAGGTCAACAAGAGCATCAGGAGCTCAGAGAAGGGTGTGGGGTCGGTGTTACCCAGAAGGAGCCTCTGTATAAAATACAGATCAGTTCACATTCTAACTTGGGGCCTCACATGTGTGTGAGCTCAGAGCCACCTGCTGTGTGCCTCCTGACACGCCGGGGACGAGGCCAGGATCCCAGGTCAGCTGCTGGACACAGGGTGTCCGCGGCGCCCTGGCTGGAAGCAGGGAGAACTGGTGCAGCTCCAGCCAAGGGGTCCTGGGGAGGCGGCCATGCCTGCTGTGGAGGCTTATGAGTGAGTGTCTTCCCCTCCTGTTTCCCAGCTGCACAGGTGTTCGGTCATTTTTTTTTTTTTTGCTGTAACTGTAAATACACTTTATTGTAAATTTAAAGTACTTCCTCTCGCTCACAGATGTCACTATAATAGTTAATATGATTTGTGTTAATTTCTCTCTCCTTTTTGATCTGCAGGAAGTCGGAATAAGCTAAGTGGCTCTGTAAGTATTGCCGGGATTTGTCCAGGGGAGCCCCAGGAGACATCCAGGGTGGCGGTGCAGCCCCAGGCCTTCCCACCTGCGTCCACACGTGGCCTGTGTGGTGGAGTCTGGGCCCTGAACATGTGTTCCGGATGACTTGAATTCTGCTGAAGCAAAGGGACAGGGGCGTCCTGTGGGTGCCTGGGGCTGCAGACAGATCCGATAGAGGGGGGCTTAAAACATGCAGCACTTACTGTTCCCACAGTTCTGGAAGCCAGAAATCTGAAATCAGGGTTGGTGGGGTGGTCCCCTGGGTGCTCTGGGGAGGTCCTTCCTTGCTGCTCCTAGTCGGGCTGAACATACCTGTCGCTCCTCGGTTGGTGGGTGATCGCTCTACTTCCGCCATCTTCCTCGCCTCTCCCGCTGTGAGCCTGTGTCTCTGAGTCTCTCCTTGTAAGGACGCTGGTCTCGGAATACAGGTACAGTCTTACGCAGTGGAACCTCGCTGCACAGACACTATTTCTACATAGGCCCTCTCCCAAGTTTAGGGGTGAGGATGTGAATGTATCTTTGGGATCACCATCCAGCTCCCCCATAGGTTGACCTGGGACCCCCAGAATCTGTGGCAGAGAGGACCTGACCCCGGCAGTGTTCCTTTCTAAAATTGCGCACGCTCGCTTACCTGTCAGACAGTACATTTGTTCCCTAAAATGGCTTGAGAAGGGCTTGGCCTGCAGGCTCCTGTCACCAGAAGAATGTCTTTATCCTTTAGTCCCAGGAGCCAGCCAGTCCAACGACCTCGAGATGGGCCCACTAGTCGCGGTGAGGACACCAGCCAAGAGTTGTGGGAACTCAGCCCGGCCGACCTCCGCAGTCCCTGGAGCTGCTGAGCGCTGCAGGTGCCAACGGAAGTCTAGCAGCACCGGGGAGCCAGGAGACAGGCCGAATGCTCAAGGCCCCAGGACCACCGGGCCAGGTGGAGCCATCCCCTCAGTTGACGGCAAGAAGCAGGTGCGCGGACCGTCCGTGAGTATGAACCAGGGCCCGCATGCGGCGGAGCACTCGCTGAGGCAGGCCTGTGTGCGGGGCTCCTGCCGAGTTCCCGCCTCAGTCTCCTGGCTGCTGTAACCACCCACACCCGGGCAGGGAGTGGGTGTTCAAACACAGATTGTCGTGTCTCGTGGTCATGCATGGAATACCAGACCGCCTGAGCTGCCTCCTGAGACACCTGTATGCAGGGCAAAAGCAACAATTAGGACTGGACATGGAACAACAGATGGTTGAAAATTGGGAAAGAGCTATGTGAAGGCTCTATAGTGTCACCTGCTATTTGACTTCTGCACAGAGTTTAACATCATGAGAAATGCTGGACCGGAAGAATCACAAGCTGAAATCAAGAGTTCAGGGACAAATATGAACAACCTTAGACATGCAGACGATACACTCTAATGGCAGAAAGTGAAGAGGAACTAAAAGCTCTTGTTGAGGTGATGGAGGAGAGTGAAAAAGTTGGCTTAAAACTCAACATTCAGAAAACTAAGATCATGGCATCTGGTCCATCATTTCATGGCAAGTAGATGGGGAAACAGTGGAAACAGGGACAGACTGTGTTTGCCTGGGCTCCACTATCACTGTGGACAGTGGCAGCAGCCTGAAATTGAAAGACGCTTGCTCCTTGGAGAAAAGCTGACCTAGACAGCATACTAAAAAGCAACGTGTCACTTTGGCACAAAGGTCAGTGTAGTAAAAGCTCTGATGTTTCCAGTAGTTACGTAGAGATGTGAGTGTTGGACCATAAAAAGAAGAGAGTTTGGAAGAATTGATGCTTTCAAACTGTGGTGCTGGAGAAGACTTTAGCGTCCCTTGAACAGCAAGGAGATCCAATCAGTCCATCCTAAAGAAGTCAGCCTTGAATATTCATTGCAAGGACTGATGCTGAAGCTGAAACTGTAATACTTTGGCCACCTGGTATGAAGAACTGACTCGCTGGAAAGACCCTGATGCTGGAAAATTGAAGCAGGAGGAGAAGGGGACGACAGAGGAAGAGATGGTTGGGTGGGATCACCGATGTGATAGACATGAGTTTGAGAATCTCCTGGAGTTGGTGAGGACAGGGAAGCCTGTCATGCTGCAGTCCATGGCTCAGGTCAGATAACAGGGAGGGAACACAGCCCTGCCATCAACAGAAAATGGATTAAAGGTTTACTGAGCATAGCCCCGCCCATCAGAATAAGACCAGTTCCCCCTCAGTCATCTCTCCCATCAGGAACTTCCATAAGCTCTCATCCTTCTCCATCAGAGGGCAGACAGACTGAAAACCACAAGCACAGAAAACTAACCAATCTGATCCCATGGACCACAGCCTTGTCTAACTCAGTGAAACTAGAGCCATGCGTGTACGGCCACCAAGTCGGACGGGTCACGTGGAGAGTTTCTGACAAAAACATGGTCCACTGGAGAAGCGAACGGCAAACCACTTCAGTATTCTTGCCTGAGAACCATGAACAGTATGAAAAGGCAAAAGATAGGAACTGAAGATGAACTCCCACATCAGTAGGTGCCCAATATGCTACTGGAAATCAGTGGAGAAATAACTCCAGCAAGAGTGAAGAGAAGGAGCAAAGCGAAAACAACACCAGCTGTGATGTGCCTAGTGATGGAAGGAAGTCCGATGCTGTAAAGAGCCTTTCGCTCAGGAACCTGGGACGTTAGGTCCATGAATCAAGGCAAATTGGAAGTGGTCAACAGGAGATGGCCAGAGTGAACATCGACATTTTAGAATCAGCGAACAAAACTGACTGGAATGGTGAATTTAACTCAGATGACCATTATATCTACTACTGTGGGCAAGAGTCCCTTAGAAGAAATGGAGTAGCCCTCATAGCAACAAGAGTCTGAAATGCAGTACTTGGGTACAATCTCAAAAACGACAGAATGATCTCTGTTCGTTTCCAAGGCAAACATTCAATATCACAATAATCCAAGTCTGTGCCCCGACCAGTAATGCTGAAGAAGCTGAAGTTGAACCGTTGTATGAAGACAACAAGACCTTCTGGAACTAACACCCAAAAAGCTGTCCTTTTCATTATAGGGGACTGGAATGCAAAAGTAGGAAGTCAAGAAACACCTGGAGTAATAGGCAATTTGGCCTTGGAGTACAGAATGAAGCAGGGCAAAGGCTAATAGAGTTTTGTTAGGAGAATGCGCTGGTCATAGCAAACACCCTCTTCCAACAACACAAGAGAGGGCTCTACACATGGACATCACCAGATGGTCAATACCAAAATCAGATTGTTTATGTTCTTTGCAGCCAACGATGGAGAAGCTCTATACAGTCAGCAAATACAAGACCGGGAGGTGACTGTGGCTCAGATCATGAGCTCCCTATGGCCAAATTCAGACTTAAACTGAAGACAGTAGGGAAAACACTAAACCATTCAGGTATGACCTAAATCAAATCCCTTATGATTATATAGTCGAAGTGACAAATAGGTTCAAGGGATGAGACCTGATAGAGTGCCTGAAGAATTATGGACACAGGTTGGTGACATTGTATAAGAGGCAGTGATCAAGCCCATCCCAAGGAAAAGAAATGCAGAAAGGCAAAATGGTTGTCTGAGGAGGCCTACAAATAGCTGTGAAAAGAAGTGAAAGACAAAGGAGAAAAGGAAAGACTCTTTCAGATTTTCCACAGGTTGTGATCCACACAGTCAAAGGCTTTGCCATAGTCAATAATTAAAAGTGTTGTTTTTTCTTATCTCTCTTGCTTTTTCATATGATCCAAACAGATGTTGCCCAATTCCCTCTGTTCTCTGCCTTCCTAAATCCAGCTTGATACATTCGAAGTTACTGGTTCTACACTGTTGAAGCCTGGCTTAGACAATTTTAACATTACTTTGCAGTGGTGAGATAGAGTGCAACTGGTGGTGGTCTGAGCTCTTTGGCATTGCCTTTCTTGGGATTGGAATAAACTACTTTTCCAGTCCTGTCCCACTGCGAGTTTCCACAATTTGCTGCATTACTGATGTAGCACTTTCACGACATTCATTCCTTCAGAATTAAATAGCTCAACTGGAATCCATTACAATCAGTAGCTTTGTTCATATCTGATGCTTCTTAAGGCGCCACTGACTTCACATTCCAGGATGTCGGCTCTACTATGAGTGATCACCACCATCATGATTTATCTGGGTGGTGAAGATCTTTTGCTATATTCTGGTTATTCTTGCCACTCTTCTTAATATCTTCGCTTCTCTACCGTCCATACCATTTCGCCTTATATCAAATTTCCTTGGTTAAATCTCTAATTTCTTGAATACCATCTCTGAGCTTCCCTATGCTATTGTTTTCCCTATTTCTTTGCTCTTGACCACTCGAGGGTAAGGCTTCTCCGTAATCTCTCCTTGCTATTCTTCGGAACTTAAGCATTTCAAATGGATAT
>NW_017214627.1:0-14542 GCF_001704415.2 Capra hircus
CGTGCATGCCCCCACTCGAGACGGAGGACTGACTTCCCAGGTGAGTCTCCAGAAGTACCCAAGATTCCATGTCAGCATTGGTCTTAGGCCCCGGCATCTCCGGCATCTCCAGAGCAATCCCGAGAGGCCCTCTAGCAACTCGCATCGGGACTGGCCTTTCCTGAGGCCACCAGAGTGGGTCCCTGAGGGCCCCGTCGTAAGTCGAGGGCACCTGCCGCAACTCGAGAAAATCCTGGAGGTTCTCCCCTCTAGGCGAGATGATGCCAATTTCCACAGAGGCGTCTCGAGGGTAATCACATCTAACCTCTGGAACTTCCAAAGGATCCTTCACACCCTTGCTGCAACTCAAGAAGTTCCCCGACATACCAGACTCCACTCGAGAGGAAGCACGAGAGTCCCGCCCACATGCACAGGACCCCCCCGTTTCCGCCTCAAAGGACGAGAGGAGGAATCCTTTCCCTGCGTGGTGGGGAAAGAATTCCCGGCATTCCCCGTCCCATCTCAAGAGGATGCGCTCTCCACAGGAAAGGGCAGAGGAACTCCAGGGTCGTGCCACCATTTCCCAGAGTCTCCCAGATGTCTCAGTCCATTCCAGGGAAACCTGTTTTCCCTGCACTAACTCGACTTTTAAGCCAAGGATCGACTCACACCACGGGGGCACGTGGGACAGCCCTGTGAGAAAGCCTCGTGGGAAAGCCTCGTGGGAAAGACTCGAGGGAAATCCACAGATGCCTTGAACCACTCGAAGGGAAGCATGAAAATGCTGCTACAGCTCGCAGGAAAGCGCACGTGTATGCCCCCACTCGAGACGAGATCTGACTCCCCTGGGGAGACTCCAGAAGTACCCCAAGATCCATGTCAGCACTGGAGAGGAATCCTCAGGTTCCAGCACTGACTCCACACAAGGTCTTAGGCCCGGGCATCGACGGGAGAGGAATCCCGAGAGACCACCGAGCATCTCGCATGGGGACTGGCCTTTCGTGAGGCCACCAGAGCGGGTTCCTGAGGTCCCCGTCGTAAGTCGAGAGCACCTGCCGCAACTGGAGAAATCCAGGAGGTTCTCCCCTCCAGGCGAGATGAGGCCCATTTCCGCTGAGGGCGTCTCGAGGCTAATCACACCTATCCTCTGGAACTTCCTATGGGTCCTTCACACCCTTGCTGCAACTCAAGAAGTTCCCCCACATACCCGTCTCCACTCGAGAGGAAGCACGAGAGTCCCGCCCACATCCAGAGGAGCCCCGTTTCCGCCTCCTAGCTCGAGAGTAGAGATCCTTTTCCTGCGTGTTGGGGAAAGACTTCCCGGCGTTCCCGACGCATTCTCAAGAGGAGGCACTCTCCACAGGAAAGGCGAGAGGAACTCCAGGGTCGTGCCACCATTCCCAGAGACCCCCAGATGTCTCAATCCATTCCAGGGAAATCTGTTTTCCCTGCACTGCCTCGACTTTCAAGCCGAGGATCGACTCACACCACGATGCACGTGGGACAGCCCTGTGGGAAAGCCTCGTGGGAAAGCCTCGAGGGAAAGCCACAGATCCCTTGATCCACGGCAAGGGAAGCGTGACACTGCTGCTACAGATCAAGAGGAAATCGCACGTGAGTGCCCCAATTCCAGACGAGGACTGGACTCCCCTGTGGAGAATCCAGAAGTACCCCAAATCCATGTCAGCACTGGAGAGGAATCCTCAGGTTCCGGCAGCGATTTCCACACAAGGTCTTAGGCCCCGGCATCGACGGGAGAGGAATCCCGAGAGACCCCGAGCTACTCCCATGGGACTGGCCTTTCCTGAGGCCTCCATAGCGGGTTCCTGAGGTCTCCGTCATATGTTGAGAGCACCTGCCACAACTCGAGAAAATCCAGGAGGTTCTCCCCTCCAGGCGAGATGAGGCCCATTTCCACTGGAGGCATCTCGAGGGCTAATCACACCTAACCTCTGGAACTGACAAAGGGTCCTTCACACCCTTGCTGCAACGCAAGAAGTTCCCCGACATACCCGTCTCCACTCGAGAGGAATCAGGAGACTCCCGCCCTCATCCAGAGAAGCCCCGTTTCTGCCTCCCAGCTCCAGAGGAGGGATCCATTCCCTGCGTGGTCGGGAAAGAATTCGCGGCGTTCCCGTCGCATCTCAAGAAGAGGCGCTATCCACAGGAAAGGCGAGAGGAACTCCAGGGTCGTGCCACCATTCCCAGAGTCCCCCAGATGTCTCAGTTCATTCCAGGGAAACCTGTTTTCCCTGTACTGCCTCGACTTTCAAGCCGAGGATTGACTCACACCACAGGTGGCACGTGGGACAGCCCTGTGGGAAAGCCTTGCGGGAATGCCTCGTGGGAAAGCCTCCAGGGAAAGCCTCGTGGGAAAGCCACAGATCCCTTGATCCACGCGAAGGGGAGCATGACACTGCTGCTACAGCTCGGGAGGAAAGCACATGTGCATGCCCCCACTCGCGACGAAGTCTGACTCCCCTGGGGAGACTCCAGAAGTACCCTAAGATCCATGTCAGCACTGGAGAGGAATCCTCAGGTTCCGGCACTGACTCCACACAAGGTCTTATGCCGGGGTCCAGCCCTGGTGGATCCAGGGAATTCGAAGGGTGGATGGCGTTGGCGTGGAAAGACTTGTTTATTTATTAATGTAAGATTAGATTAGGAAACTATAGTGTAGTAAGAAGATTAAGTGGAGGAAGAGGGCTGAATAGCTTGGTTTACGCGGAAGGCCAATAAAATTCCAGACAAGGAATTTGCACCACCTACGTTGGGCCACCGGCGCCCGCTTGAATATCTAAGGGTGCCTCGCCTTAAGCTCCCTTTCGTGCGGGTCTTAGCAGCCAGGGCAAGTAAGTAGACCTGGCGAGCCTCCGCACTCGAGGTGGAGATTCAGCCTGAAGTTAAAGTAAAGAGCAGAGAGAAGGAAAGTTAGAGAAGAAGAAAGAGAGAGAAAGACACGGGGGGAGCCAGAGTCCCATGAAACCAGGCTGAGAGACTAGTTCGAGAAGCTGGTCCGAGAAACTGGCCCCCGGCCCCTGGCCTCCTCCTTTATTGTTCAGAAGGCCTTTTATACTTTTGATAAAACATGGAGATCAATGGATAACACAAAATTATGTAGCATTCACAAACCCAGATTATTTCTGTATATCATTTTGTATACAAAAGGTCTCAGGTGATTTACATTATCTTCTGGCCAAGAGGCTTGTTAACACTTTTTGGCTCTCTTCCTTAATGAATGTTAATTTTGTTTCCCCTGAAGTGTTTTTCTTTAATCTGAATCTCCTTAGAGCATTAAAGTTACATCTCTAATAAACAAAGGTGCAGTGGGTTATAACAAAGAAGGTACTTAACTCAAAGATCTAATGTTGCTAATACCAGGTCTACTACTTGTTTTTCTATATACCAACTATATCTAAAAATAAAGGATATGAAATTTGGCAGCAAGCATTGACCTAAAAAATGAAACTTTTAATCAGTCCCATTCTAAAGATTTTGACTCCTCGGAAGCTCCTGCATTCCTAGGATGTTTTAAGCTTCCTGTGCCTCCTGCGGTCAGGAGGCCTCAAACAATCACAAGCACAGCTGTACGAGTCCTACAGGCAGGCTAGAAAGCCATCAGAGGGTTTTTGGATTGAATCACTCTTTCAAATGCAGAAGATTAACGCCCTGAATTGACTTTTTCCAGAAAAGGTCAGAAGAGTGAAAAAGCAGAGCACAAAAAACGGCAGATTTTTGTTGGGGTACATGCTTAAAAATTTCCAGAGGGGTCCCTGAAGTCTGAGCACGCCTTGCTTATGTCAGCTTCCTTCCTCATAACCTTGTCACGGGCGGGCCTTCCTCACACTGGCTCCCGGCAGTCTTAGGCCCGGCATCGACGGGAGAGGAATCCCGAGAGGCCCCCGAGCAACTCGCATGGGGACTGGCCTTTCCTGAGGCCACCAGAGCGGGTCCTGAGGTCCCCGTCGTAAGTCGAGAGCACCTGCCGCAACTCGAGAAAATCCAGGAGGTTCTCCCCTCCAGGCGAGATGAGGCCCATTTCCCCTGAGGCGATCGAGGCTAATCACACCTAACCTCTGGAACTTCCAAAGGGTCCTTCACACCCTTGCTGCAACTCAAGAAGTTCCCCGACATACCCGTCTCCACTCGAGAGGAAGCACAAGAGTCCCGCCTCATCCAGAGGAGCCCTTTTCCGCCTCCTAGCTCGAGAGGAGGGATCCTTCCCCTGCGTGGTCGGGAAAGAATTCCCTGCGTTTCCGTCGCATCTCAAGAGGAGGCGCTCTCCACAGGAAAGGCGAGAGGAACTCCACGGTCGTGCCACCATTCCCAGAGTCCCCCAGATGTCTCAGTCCATTGCAGGGAAACCTGTTTTCCCTGCACTGCCTCGACTTTCAAGCCGAGGATCGACTCACACCACGGTGGCACGTGGGACAGCCCTGTGGGAAAGCCTCCTGGGCAAGCCTCGAGGGAAAGCCACAGATCCCTTGATTCACAGCGAAGGGAACGTGACACTGCTGCTACAGCTCGAGAGGAAATCGCACGTGCATGCCCCAATTCGAGACGAGGACTGACTCCCCTGGGGAGACTCCAGAAGAACCCCAAATTCATGTCAGCACTGGAGAGGAATCCTCAGGTTCCGGCAGCGACTCCACACAAGGTCTTAGGCCCCAGCATCGACGGGAGAGGAATCCCGAGTGGCCCCCGATCAACTCGCATGGGGACTGACCTTTCCTGAGGCCACCAGAGCGGGTACCTGAGGTCCCCGTCGTAAGTCGAGAGCACCTGCCACAACTCGAGAAAATCCAGGAGGGTCTCCCCTCCATGCGAGATGAGGCCCGTTTCCGCTGAGGCGTCTCGAGGCTAATCACACCTAACCTCTGGAACTTCCAAAGGGTCCTTCACACCCTTGCTGCAACTCAAGAAGTTCCCCAACATACCGGTCTCCACTCGAGAGGAATCACGAGAGTCCCGCATTCATCCAGAGGAGCCCCGTTTCCGCCTCCATAGCTCGAGAGGAGGGATCCTTTCCCTGCGTGGTCGGGAAAGAATTCCCGGCGTTCCCGTCGCATTTTAATAGGAGGCGCTCTCCACAGGAAAGGGGAGAGGAACTTCAGGGTCGTGCCACCATTCCCAGAGTCCCCCAGATGTCTCAGTTCGTTCCAGGGATACCTGTTTTCCTGTACTGCCTCGAATTTCAAGCCGAGGATCGACTCACACCACGGTGGCACGTGGGACAGCCCTGTGGGAAAGCCTCGTGGGAAACCCTCTGGCAAAGCCTCGAGTGATAACCACAGATCCCTTGATCCATGGGAAGGGAAGCGTGACACTGCTGCTACAGCTCGGGAGGAAAGCGCTCGTGGATGCCCCCACTCGAGCCGAGGTCTGACGCCCCTGGGGAGACTCCAGAAGTCCCCGAAGATCCATGTAGGCACTGGAGAGGAATCCTCAGGTTCCGGCACTAACTCCACACAAGGTCTTAGGCCCCGGCATCGCCGGGAGAGGAATCCCGAGAAGCCCAAGAGCAACTTGCATGGGGACTGGCCTTTCATGAGGCCACCAGAGCGTGTCTCTGCGGTCCAAGTCGTAAGTCGAGACCTCCAGCTGCAACTCGAGAAAATCCAGGAGGTTCTCCCCTCCAGGCGAGATGTGGCCCATATCCGATGAGGCGTCTCGAGGCTAATCAACAAGCGTCTGGAACTAACAAAGGGGCCTTCAAACCCTAGCTGCACTCAAGAAGTTCCCCGAAATACCCCTCTCCACTCGAGAGGAAGCACGAGAGTCTTGCCCACATCCAGAGGAGCCCGTTTCCGCCTCATAGCTCGAGAGGAAGGATCCTTTCCCTGCATTATCCGGAAAGAATTCCCGGCGTTCCCCTCGCATCTCAAGAGGAGGCGAAACCACAGGAAAGGCGAGAGGAACTCCAGGGTCTTGCCACCATTCCCAGAGTCCCCCAGATGTCTCAGTCCATTCCAGGGAAACCTGTTTTCCCTACACTGCCTCGACTTTCAAGCCGAGCATCGACTCACTGCACGGTGGCACGTGGAACAGCCCTTTGTGAAAGCCTCGTGGGAAAGCCTCGAGGGAAAGCCACAGATCCCTTGATCCACGCGAAGGGAAGCGTGACACTGCTGCTACAGCTCGGGAGGAAAGCGCACGTGCATGCCCCCACTCGAGACGAGGACTGACTGCCCTGGGTAGATTCCAGAAGTACCCAGACCCATGTCGGCAGTGGAGAAGAATCCTCAGGTTCCGGCACCGATTCCACACAAGGTCTTAGGCCCCGGCATCGACGGGAGAGGAATCCCGAGAGGCCCCCGAGCAACTCGCAAGGGGACTGGCCTTTCCTGAGGCCACCAGAGCGGATCCCTGAGGTCCCCGTCGTAAGTCGAGAGCACCTGCCGCAACTCGAGAAAATCCAGGAGGTTCTCCCCTCCAGGCGAGATGAGGCCCATTTCTGCTGAGGCGTGTCGAGGCTAATCACACATAACCTCTGGAACATCCAAAGGTCCTTCACACCCTTGCTGCAACTCAAGAAGTTCCCCGACATACCCGTCTCCACTCAAGAGGAATCCGAGAGTCCCGCCCATATCCAGTGTGGCCCCGTTTCCGTCTGCTAGCTCAAGAGGAGGGATACTTTCTCTGCGTGGTCAGGAAAGAATTCCCGGCGTTCCCGTCGCATCTCAAGAGGAGGCGCTCTCCAGAGGAAAAGCGAGAGGAACTCCATGTTCGTGCCACCATTGCCAGAGTCCCCCAGATGTCTCAGTCCATTCCAGGGAACCTGGTTTCCCTGCACTGCCTCGACTTTCAAGCCGAGGATCGACTCACACCACCGTGGCACGTGGGAAAGCCCTGTGGGAAAGCCTCGTGGGAAAGCCTCATGGGAAAGTCTAGAGGGAAAGCCACAGATCCCTTGATCCACGAAAAGGGAAGCGTGACACTGCTGCTACAGCTCGGGAGGAAAGCGCACGTGCATGCCCCCACTCGAGACAAGGACTTACGCCTCTGGGGAGACAACAGAAGTCCCCGAAGATCCATGTCGGCACTGGAGAGAAATCCTCAGGTTCCGGCACTGACTCCACACAAGGTCTTAGGCCCCTGCATCGACGGGAGAGGAATCCCGAGAGGCCCCCGAGCAACTCGCATGGGGACTGGCCTTTCCTGAGGCCACCAGAGTGGGTCCCTGAGGTCCCCGTCTGTAAGTCGAGAGCACCTGCCGCAACTCGAGAAAATCCAGGAGGTTCTCCCCTCCAGGCGACATGAGGCCCATTTCCGCTGAGGTATCTCGAGGCTAATCACACCTTACCTCTGGAACTTCCAAAGGGTCCTTCACACCCTTGCTGCAACTCAAGAAGTTCCCCGACTTACCCGTTTCTACTCGAGAGGAAGCACGAGAGTTCCCCGCACATCCAGAGGAGCCCCGTTTACTCCTCCTAGCTCGAGAGGAGGGATCCTATACCTGCGTGGTCGGGAAAGAATTCCCGGCGTTCCCGTCGCATCTCAAATGGAGGCGCTCTCCATAGGAAAGGCGAGAGGAACTCCAGGGTCGTGCCATATTCCCAAAGTCCCCCAGATGTCTCAGTCCATTCCAGGGAAACCTGTTTTCCCTGCACTGCCTCGACTTTCAAGCCGAGGATCGACTCACACAACGGTGGCACGTGGGACATCCCTGTGGGAAAGCCTCGTGGGAAAGCCTCGAGGGAAAGACACAGATCCCTTGATCCACGTGAAGGGAAGCGTGACACTGCTGCTACAGCTCGAGAGGAAAGCGCACAGTGCATAGCCCCACTCGAGATGAGGACTGACTCCCCTGGGGAGACTCCAGAAGTACCCCAAGATCCATGTCAGCACTGGAGAGGAATGCTCAGGTTCCGGCACCGACTCCACACAAGGTCTTAGACCCCGGAATCTACGGGAGAGGAATCCCGAGAGGCCCCAGAGCAATTCGCATGGGGACTGGCCTTTCCTGAGGCCACCAGAGCGGGTCCCTGAGGTCCCCATCGTAAGTCGAGAGCACCTGACGCAACTCGAGAAAATCCAGGAGGTTCTCCAATCCAGGCGAGATGAGGCCCATTTCCTCTGAGGCAACATGGGTGTAATCACACTTAAACTCTGGAACTTCCAAAGGGTCCTTCACACCCTTGCTGCAACTCAAGAAGTTCCCAGACATACCCGTCTCCACTCAAGAGGATCCCAAGGGTCCCGCCATATCCAGAGTGGCCCCGATTCCGCCTGCTAGCTCGAGAGGAGGTATCCTTTCCCTGCGAGGTCGGGAAAGTATTCCTAGCGTTCCCGTCTCATCTCAAGTGTAGGCGCTCTCCACAGGAAAGGCGAGAGGAACTCCAGTCTCAAGCCCCATTCCCAAAGTCCCCTGGATGTCTCAGTCCATTCCAGGGAAACCTGTTTTCCCTGCACTGCCTCGACTTTCAATCCGAGGATCCACTCACACCACGGTGACACGTGGGACAGCCCTGTGGGAAAGCCTCGTGGGAAAGCATCGAGGGAAAGACACAGATCCCTTGATCCACGCGAAGGGAAGCGCGACACTGCTGCTACAGCTCGGGAGGAAAGCGCACGTGCATGCCCCCACTCGAGACGAGGACTGACTGCCCTGGGGAGAATCCAGAAGTATCCCAAGATCCATGTCGGCACTGGAGAGGAATTCTCAGGTTCTGGCACTGAGTCCACACAAGGTCTTAGGCCCCGGCATCGACGGGAGAGGAATCCCGAGAGGCCCCCGAGCAACTCGCATGGGGACTGGCCTTTCCTGAGGCCACCAGAGCGGATCCCTGAGGTCCCCGTCGTAAGTCGAGAGCACCAGCCGCAACTCGAGAAAATCCAGGAGGTTCTCCCCTGCAGGCGAGATGAGGCCCATTTCTGCTGAGGCGTGTCCGAGGCTAATCACACATAACCTCTGGAACATCCAAAGGTCCTTCACACCCTTGCTGCAACTCAAGAAGTTCCCCGACATACCCGTCCCCACTCAATAGGAATCCGAGAGTCCCGCCCATATCCAGTGTGGCCCCGTTTCCGCCTGCTAGCTCGAGAGGAGGGATACTTTCTCTGCGTGGTCAGGAAAGAATTCCCGGCGTTCCCGTCGCATCTCAAGAGGAGGCGCTCTCCACAGGAAAGGCGAGAGGAACTCCAGGGTTGTGCCACCATTCCCTGAGTCCCCCAGATGTCTCAGTCCATTCCAGGGAAAACTGTTTTCCCTTCACTGCCTCGATTTTAAGCCGAGGATCGACTCACACCACCGTGTCACGTGGGAAAGCCCTGTGGGAAAGCCTCGTGGGAAAGCCTCATGGGAAAGTCTAGAGGGAAAGCCACAGATCCCTTGATCCACGAAAAGGGAAGCGTGACACTGCTGCTACAGCTCGGGAGAAAAGCACACGTGCATGCCCCCACTCGAGACGAGGACTTACGCCCTCTGGGGAGACTCCAGAAGTCCCCGAAGATCCATGTCGGCACTGGATGAGGAATCCTCAGGTTCCGGCACTGACTCCACACAAGGTCTTAGGCCCCGGCATCGACGGGAGAGGAATCCCGAGAGGCCCCCGAGCAACTCGCATGGGGACTGGCCTTTCCTGAGGCCACCAGAGTGGGTCCCTGAGGTCCCCGTCGTAAGACGAGAGCACCTGCCGCAACTCGAGAAAATCCAGGAGGTTCTCCCCTCCAGGCGACATGAGGCCCATTTCCGCTGAGGTATCTCGAGGCTAATCACACCTTAACCTCTGGAACTTCCAAAGGGTCCTTCACACCCTTGCTGCAACTCAAGAAGTTCCCCGACATACCCGTCTCCACTCGAGAGGAAGCAGTAAAGTGCCGCACACATTAAGAGGAGCCACGTTTCCGCCTCCTAGCTCGAGAGGTTTGATCCTTTCCCTGCGTGATGGGGAAAGAATTCGCGGTGTTCCCGTCACATCTCAAGAGGAGGCGCTCTCCAGAGGAAAAGCGAGAGGAACTCCATGTTCGTGCCACCATTGCCAGAGTCCCCCAGATGTCTCAGTCCATTCCAGGGAACCTGGTTTTCCCTGCACTGCCTCGACTTTCAAGGCCGAGGATCGACTCACATCACCGGTGGCACGTGGGAAAGCCCTATGGGAAAGCCTCGTGGGAAAGCCTCATGGGAAAGTCTAGAGGGAAAGCCACAGATCCCTTGATCCACGAAAAGGGAAGCGTGACACTGCTGCTACACCTCGGGAGGAAAGCGCACGTGCATGCCCCCACTCGAGACGAGGACTTACGTCCCTCTGGGGAGACAACAGAAGTCCCCGAAGATCCATGTCGCACTGGAGAGGAATCCTCAGGTTCCGGCACTGACTCCACACAAGGTCTTAGGCCCCGGCATCGACGGGAGAGGAATCCCGAGAGGCCCCCGAGCAACTCGCATGGGGACTGGCCTTTCCTGAGGCCACCAGAGCGGGTCCCTGAGGTCCCGTCGTAAGTCGAGAGCACCTGCCGCAACTCGAGAAAATCCAGGAGGTTCTCCCCTCCAGGCGAGATGAGGCCCATTTCCGCTGAGGCATCTCGAGGCTAATCACACTCTAACCTCTGGAACTTCCAAAGGGTCCTTCACACCCTTGCTGCAACTCAAGAAGTTCCCCGACATACCCGTCTCCACTCAAGAGGAAGCACGAGAGTCCCGCCCACATCCAGAGTGGCCCCGTTTCCGCCTGCTAGCTCGAGAGGAGGGATCCTTTCCCTGCGTGGTCGGGAAAGAATTCCTGGCGTTCCCGTCGCATCTCAAGAGGAGGCGCTCTCCACAGGAAAGGCGAGAGGAACTCCAGGGTCGTGCCACCATTCCCAGAGTCCCCCAGATGTCTCAGTCCATTCCAGGGAAACCTGTTTTCCCTGCACTGCCTCGACTTTCAAGCCGAGGATCGACTCACACCACGGTGGCACGTGGGACAGCCCTGTGGGAAAGCCTCGTGGGAAAGCCTCGTGGGAAAGCCTCGAGGGAAAGCCACAGATCCCTTGATCCACGCGAAGGGAAGCGTGAACACTGCTGCTACAGCTCGGGAGGAAAGCGCACGTGCATGCCCCACTCGAGACGAGGACTTGACTGCCTCTGGGGAGACTCCAGAAGTCCCCGAAGATCCATGTCGGCACTGGAGAGGAATCCTCAGGTTCCGGCACTGACTCCACACAAGGTCTTAGGCCCCAGCATCGACGGGAGAGGAATCCCGAGAGGCCCCGAGCAACTCGCATGGGGACTGGCCTTTCCTGAGGCCACCAGAGCGGGTCCCTGAGGTCCCCGTCGTAAGTCGAGAGCACCTGCCGCAACTCGAGAAAATCCAGGAGGTTCTCCCTCCAGGCGAGCATGAGGCCCATTTCCGCTGAGGTCATCTCGAGGCTAATCACACCTTACCTCTGGAACTTCCAAAGGGTCCTTCACACCCTTGCTGCAACTCAAGAAGTTCCCCGACATACCCGTCTCCACTCGAGAGGAAGCACGAGAGTTCCGCCGCACATCCAGAGGAGCCCCGTTTCCGCCTCCTAGCTCGAGAGGAGGGATCCTTTCCCTGCGTGGTCGGGAAAGAATTCCCAGGCGTTCCCGTCGCATCTCAAGAGGAGGCGCTCTCCACAGGAAAGGCGAGAGGAACTCCAGGGTCGTGCCACCATTCCCAGAGTCCCCCAGATGTCTCAGTCCATTCCAGGGAAAACCTGTTTTCCCTGCACTGCCTTCGACTTTCAAGCCGAGGATCGACTCACACCACGGTGGCACGTGGGACAGCCCTGTGGGAAAGCCTCGGTGGGAAAGCCTCGAGGGAAAGACCACAGATCCCTTGATCCACGCGAAGGGAAGCGTGACACTGCTGCTACAGCTCGGAGAGGAAAGCGCACGTGCATGCCCCACTCGAGACGAGGACTGACTCCCTGGGGAGACTCCAGAAGTACCCCAAGATCCATGTCAGCACTGGAGAGGAATGCCTCAGGTTCCGGCACCGACTCCACACAAGGTCTTAGGCCCGGCAATCGTACGGGAGAGGAATCCCGAGAGGCCCCAGAGCAACTCGCATGGGGACTGGCCTTTCCTGAGGCCACCAGAGCGGGTCCCTGAGGTCCCCATCGTAAGTCGAGAGCACCTGCCGCAACTCGAGAAAATCCAGGAGGTTCTCCCATCCAGGCGAGATGAGGCCCATTTCCGTCTGAGGCAACTCAGGGCTAATCACACCTTAAACCTCTGGAACTTCCAAAGGGTCCTTCACACCCTTGCTGCAACTCAAGAAGTTCCCGACATACCCGTCTCCACTCAAGAGGAATCCAGAGAGTCCCGCCCACTATCCAGAGTGGCCCCGTTCCGCCTGCTAGCTCGAGAGGAGGGATACCTTTCCCTGCGTGGTCGGGAAAGAATTCCCGGCGTTCCCGTCGCATCTCAGAGGAGGCGCTCTCCACAGGAAAGGCGAGAGGAACTCCAGGGTCGTGCCACCATTCCCAGAGTCCCCCAGATGTCTCAGTCCATTCCAGGGAAAACTGTTTTCCCTGCACTGCCTCGACTTTCAAGCCGAGGATCGACTCACACCACGGTGGCACGTGGGACAGCCCTGTGGGAAAGCCTCGTGGGAAAGCCTCGAGGGAAAGCCACAGATCCCTTGATCCACGCGAAGGGAAGCGCGACACTGCTGCTACAGCTCGGGAGGAAAGCGCACGTGCATGCCCCCACTCGAGACGAGGACTGACTCCCTGGGGAGACTCCAGAAGTACCCCAAGATCCATGTCAGCACTGGAGAGGAATCCTCAGGTTCCGGCACCGACTCCACACCAAGTCTTAGGCCCCGGCATCGACGGGAGAGGAATCCCGAGAGGCCCCCGAGCAACTCGCATGGGGACTGGCCTTTCCTGAGGCCACCAGAGCGGGTCCCTGAGGTCCCCGTCGTAAGTCGAGAGCACCTGCCGCAACTCGAGAAAATCCAGGAGGTTCTCCCCTCCAGGCGAGATGAGGCCCATTTCCGCTGAGGCGTCTCGAGGCTAATCACACCTAACTCTGGAACTTCCAAAGGGTCCTTCACACCCTTGCTGCAACTCCAAGAAGTTCCCGACATTCCCGTCTCCACTCGAGAGGAAGCACGAGAGTCCCGCCCATATCCAGAGGAGGCCCCGTTTCCGCCTCCTAGCTCGAGAGAGGAGGGATCCTTTCCCTGCATGGTCAGGAAAAGAATTCCCGGCGTTCCCGTCGCATCTCAAGAGGAGGCGCTCTCTCACAGGAAAGGCGAGAGGAACTCCAGGGTCGTGCCACCATTCCCAGAGTCCCCCAGATGTCTCCAGTCCATTCCAGGGAAACCTGTTTTCCCTGCACTGCCTCGACTTTCAAGCCGAGGATCGACTCACACCACGGTGGCACGTGTGGACAGCCCTGTGGAAAGCCTCTGGGAAAGCCTCGTCGGAAAGCCTCGAGGGAAAGCCACAGATCCCTTGATCCACGCGAAGGGAAGTGACACTGCTGCTACAGCTCGGGAGGAAAGCGCACGTGCATGCCCCCAACTCGAGACGAGGACTGACTCACCTGGGGAGACTCCAGAAGTACCCCAAGATCCATGTCAGCACTGGAGAGGAATCCTCAGGTTCCCGCACCGACTCCACACAAGGTCTTTAGGCCCCGGCATCGACGGGAGAGGAATCCGAGAGGCCCCGAGCAACTCGCATGGGACTGGCCTTTCCTGAGGCACCAGAGCGGGTCCCTGAGGTCCCGTCGTAAGTCGAGAGCACCTGCCGCACTCGAGAAAATCCAGAGGTTCTCCCTCCAGTCGAGATGAGGCCCATTTCCGCTGAGGCGTCTCGAGGCTAATCACACTAACATCTGGAACTTCCAAAGGGTCCTTCACACCTTGCTGCAACTCAAGAAGTTCCCCGACATACCGTCTCCACTCGAGAGGAAGCACGAGAGTCCCGCCCACATCCAGAGGAGCCCCGTTTCCGCCTCCTAGCTTCGAGAGAGGGATCCTTTCCCTGCGTGGTCGGGAAAGAATTCCCGGCGTTCCCGTGCATCTCAAGAGGAGGCGCTCTCCACAGGAAAGGCGAGAGGAACTCCAGGGTCGTGCCACATTCCCAGAGTCCCCGAGATGTCTCAGTCATTCCAGGGAAACTGTTTTCCCTGCACTGCCTGCGACTTTCAAGCCGAAGATCGACTCACATCTCGGTGGCACTGGATAGCCCGTGGGAAAGCCTCGTGGGAAACCTCAAGGGACAGACACAGATCCCTTGATCCACGCGAAGGGGAAGCGGCACTGTTGCTACAGCTCGGGAGGAAGCGCGCCGTGCATGCCGCCCCTCGAGACGAGGACTGGACCCTGGGGAGACTCCAGAAGTACCCAAGATCCATGTGGCACTGAAAGGAATCCTCAGGTTCCGGCACTGACTCCACACAAGGTCTTAGGCCCGCATCGACGGGAGAGGAATCCCGAGAGGCCCCGAGCAACTCGGCTTGGGGACTGGCCTGCCACCAGAGCGGATCCCTGAGGTCCCGTCGTAAGTCGAAGCACCTGCCGCATCTCGAGAAAATCCAGGAGTTCCCTCCAGGCGAGATGAGGCCATTTCCCTTGAGGAACTAGGGGGTAATCACACTTTA
>NW_017214628.1:0-14541 GCF_001704415.2 Capra hircus
AAGCGTGACACTGCAGCTACAGCTCGGAAAGAAAGGGCACGTGCATGCCCCACTCGAGACGAGGACTGACTCCCCCTGGGGAGACTCCAGAAGTACCCCAAGATCCATGTCAGCACTGGAGAGGAATACTCAGGTTCCGGCACCGTCTCCACACAAGGTCTTAGGCCCCAGCATGTACGGAGAGGAATCCCGAGAGGCCCCGAGCAAATCGCATGGGGACTGGCCTTTCCTGAGGCCACCAGAGCGGGTTC
The DNA here is from genome assembly GCF_001704415.2 of Capra hircus. Classification (NCBI taxonomy): domain Eukaryota; kingdom Metazoa; phylum Chordata; class Mammalia; order Artiodactyla; family Bovidae; genus Capra; species Capra hircus. The sequence goes on from NW_017214628.1 coordinate 252, forward strand.
TGACGTCCGTGTCGTAAGACGAGAGCACCTGCCGCAACTCGAGAAAATCCAGGAGGTTCTCCCCTCCAGGCGAGATGAGTCCCATTTCTGCTGAGGCGTCTGGAGGCTAATCACATCTAAACTCTGGAAATTCCAAAGGGTCCTTCACACCCTTGCTGCAACTCAAGAAGTTCCCCGACATACCCGTCTCCACTCGAGAGGAAGCACGAGAGTCCCGCCCACATCCAGAGGAGCCCCGTTTCCGCCTCCTAGCTCGAGAGGAGGGATCCTTTCCCGGCGTGTTCGGGAAAGAATTCCAGCATTCCCGTCGCATCTCAAGAGGAGGCGCTCTCCACAGGAAAGGCGAGAGAACTCTAGGGTCGTGTGACATTCCCAGAGTCCCCCAGATGTCTGTCCATTCCAGGGAAACCTGTTTTCCCTGGACTGCCTCGACTTTCAAGCCGAGGATCGACTCACACACCACGGTGGCATGTGGGACAGTCCTGTGGGAAAGCCTCGTGGGAAAGCCTCGTGCGAAAGCCTCGAGGGAAAGCCCCTGATGCCTTGATCCACGCATAGGGAAGCGTGACACTGCTGCTACAGCTCGGAGGAAAGAGCACGTGCATGCCCCCACTCGAGACGAGGACTGACTCTCCTGGGGAGCCTCCAGAAGTACCTCAAGATCCATGTCAGCACTGAAGAGGAATCCACAGGTTTCGGCCGACTCCACTCAAGGTCTTAGGCCCCGGCATCGAGGGGAGAAGAATCCCGAGAGGCCCCCGAGCAACTCGCATGGTGACTGGCCTTTCCTGAGGCCACCAGAGCGGGTCCCTGAGGTCCCCGTCGTAAGTCGAGAGCACCCTGCCGCAACTCGAGAAAATCCAGGAGGTTCTTCCCTCCAGGCGAGATGAGGACCATTTCCGCTGAGGCTTCTCGAGGCTAATCACAGCTAACCTCTGGAACTTCCAAAGGGTCCTTCACACCTTGCTGCAACTTAAGAAGTTCCCCGACTTACCCGGCTCCACTAGAAAGAAAGCACGAGAGTCCCGCCACATCCAGAGGAGACCCGTTTCTGCCTCCTAGCTCGAGAGGAGGGATCCTTTCCCTGCGTGTCGGGAAAGAATTCCCGCGGTTCCGTCGCATCTCAAGAGGAGGCGCTCTCACAGAAAAGGCGAGAGGAACTCCAGGGTCGTGCCACCATTCCAGAGTCCCCCAGATGCTCAGTCCATAACAGGGAAACCAGTTTCCCAGCACTGCCTCGACTTTCAAGCCAAGGACGACTCACAACACGGTGGCACGTGGGACAGCCCAGTGGGTAAACGTCGTGGGAAACCCTCGTGGCAAACCTCGTGAGAAAGCCTCCTCGGAAAGCCACAGATTCCTGGATCCACGCGAAGGGAAGCGTGACACTGATGCTACAGCTCTGGAGGAAATTGTACGTGCATGCATCCACTAGAGACGAGGACTGACTCACCTGAGAGACTCCAGAAGTACCCCAAGGTCCATGTAAGCACTTGAGAGGTTTTCTCAGGTTCCGGCACCGACTCCACACAAGGTATAAGGCGCCGGCATCGACGGAGAGGAATCCCGAGAGGCCCCCGAGCAACTCGCATGGTGACTGGCCTTTCCTGAGGCCACTAGAGGGGGTCCCTGAGGACCCCGTCTTAAGTCCACAGCACTGCCGCAACTCGCGAAAATTCAGGAGGTTCTCCCCTTCAGGCGACATGAGGCCCATTTGTGCTGAGGCGTCTCGAGACTAATCACACCTAACCTCTGGAACTTCCAAAGCGTCTTTCACACCCTTGCTGGCAACTCAAGAAGTTCCTCGACATACCCGTTTCCCCTCGACAGGAAGCACGAGAGTCCCGCCCACATCCAGAGGAGCCCCGTTTCCGCCTCATAGTTCCAGAGGAGGGATCCTTTCCCTACGTGGTCGGGTAAGTATTCCTGGCGTTCCCGTCGCATCTCAAGAGGAGACACTCTCCACAGGAAAGGCGAGAGGAACTCCAGGGTCGTGCCACCATTCCCAGAGTCCCCCAGATGCTCAGTCCAAGACAGGGAAACCAGTTTTCCCTGCACTGCCTCAACTTTCAAGCCGAGGATCGACTCATACAACGGTGGCACGTGGGACAGCCCTGTGGGAAAGCCTCGTGGGAAAGCCTCATGAGAAAGCCTCGAGGTAAAGCACTGATCCCTTGATCCACAAGAAGGGAAGCGTGACACTGCTGCTACAGCTCGGGAGGAAAGAGCACATGCATGTCCCCACTCGAGACGAGGACTGACTCCCCTGGGGAGACTCCAGAAGTACCCCAAGATCCATGTCAGCACTGGAGAGGAATCCACAGTTTTCGGCACCGACTCCACTCAAGGTCTTAGGCCCGGCATCGAGGGGAGAGGAATCCCGAGAGGCCCCCGAGCAACTCGCATGGGGACTGGCCTCTCCTGAGGCAACCAGAGCGGGTCTCTGAGGTCCCCATCGTAAGTCGAAAGCACCTGCCGCAACTAAACAAAGTCGAGGAGGTTCTCCCCTCCAGGCGAGATGAGGCCCATTTCCGTTGAGGCGTCTCAAGGCTAATCACATCTAACGTCTGGAACTTCCAAAGCGTCCTTCACACCCTTGCTGCAACTCAAGAAGTTCCCCGACATACCCGTCTCCTCTCGAGAAAAAGCACGAGAATCCCGGCCACATCCAGAGGAGCCCCGTTTCCGCCTCCTAGCTCAAGTGGAGGGATCCTTTCCCTGCGAGGTGGGGAAAGAATTCCCAGCGTTCCCGTCGCATCTCAAGAGGAGGCGCTCTCCACAGGAAAGGCGAGAGGAACTCCAGGGTCATGCCACCATTCCCAGAGTCGCCCTGATGTGTCAGTCCATTCCAGGGAAACCTGTTTTCCCTGCACTGCCTCGACTTTCAAGCCGAGGATCGACTCCACACCACGGTGGCACGTGGGACAGCCCTGGTGGGAAAGCCTCGTGGGAAAGCCTCGAGGGAAAGCCACAGATCCTTGATCCACGCTAAGGGAAGCGTGACACTGCTGCTTCAGCTCGGGAGCAAATCTCACGTGGATGCCGCAACTCGAGACAAGGACTGAGTCCCCTGGGTAGGCTCCAGAAGTTCCCCAAGATCCATGTCAGCACTGGAGAGTAATCCTCAGGTTCCGAAACCAATTCCACACATGGTCTTAAGCACCGGCATCGACGGGAGAGGAATCCCGAGAGGCCCCTGAGCAACTCACATGGGGTTTGGCCTTTCCTGAGGCCACCAGAGCATGTCCCTGAGGTCCCCGTCGTAAGTCGAGAGCACCTGCCGCAACTCGAGAAAATCCAGGAGGTTCTCCCCTCCAGGGGAGATGAGGCCCATTTCCGCTGAGGCTTCTAGAGGCTAATCACACCTAACTTCTGGAACTTCCAAAGGGTCCTTCTCACCCTTGCTACAACTCAAGAAGTTCCCCGCATACCCGACTCCACTCAAGATGAAGCACGAGAGTCCCGCCCACATCCAGAGGAGACCCGTTTCGGCCTCCTTGCTCGAGAGACGGGTTCCTTTCCCTGCGTGGTCGGGAAAGAATTCCCGGCGTTCCTGTCGCATCTCAAGAGGAGGCACTCTCCACAGGAAAGGCGTGAGGAACTCCAGGGTTGTGCCACCATTTCCCAGAGTCCTCCAGATATCTCAGTCCATTCCAGGGAAACCTGTTTTCCCTGCACTGTTTCGACTTTCAAGCCGAGGATCGACTCACACCACGGTGGCACGTGGGACAGCCCTATGGGAAAGCCTCGTGGGAAAGCCTCCTGGGAAAGGCTCGAGGGAAAGCCACTGATCCCTTGATCCACCTGAAGGGAAGCGAGACACTGCTGCTACAGCTCGGGAGGAAAGCGTACGTGCATGCCCCCACGCGAGACGAGGACTGACTCCCCTGGGGAGACTCCAGAAGTACCCCAAGATCCATGCCAGCACTGGAGAGGAATACTCATGTTCCGGCACCGTCTCCACACAAGGTCTGAGGCCCCAGCATCTACGGAGAGGAATCCCGAGAGGCCCCCGGAGCAACTCGCATGGGGACTGGCCTTTCCTGAGGCCACCAGAGCGGGTTCTGACGTCCCTGTCGTAAGACGAGAGCACCTGCCGCAACTCGAGAAAATCCAGGAGGTTCTCCCCTCCAGGCGAGATGAGGCCCATTTCTGCTGAGACGTCTGGAGGCTAATCACATCTAACCTCTGGAACTTCCAAAGGGTCCTTCACACCCTTGCTGCAACTCAAGAAGTTCCCCGACATACCCGTCTCCACTCGAGAGGAAGCACGAGAGTCCCGCCCACATCCAGAGGAGCCCCGTTTCCGCCTCCTAGCTCGAGAGGAGGGATCCTTTCCCGGCGTGTTCGGGAAAGAATTCCCAGCATTCCCGTCGCAAGTCAAGAGGAGGCGCTCTCCACAGGAAAGGCGAGAGGAACTCCAGGGTCGTGCCACATTCGCAGAGTCCCCCAGATTTCTCAGTCCATTCCAGGGAAACCTGATTTCCCTGCACTGCCTCGACTTTCAAGCCGAGGATCCACTTACACCACGGTGGCACGTTGGACAGCCCTGTGGGAAAGCCTCGTGGGAAAGCCACAGATCCCTTGATCCACGCGAAGGGAAGCGTGACACTGCTGCTACTGCTCGGGAGGAAATCGCTCGTGCATGCCCCCAATCGAGACGAGGACTGACTCCCCTGGGGAGACTCCAGAAGTAGCCCAAGATCCATGTCGGCACTGGAGAGGAATCCTCAGGTTCCGTCACTGAGTCCACACAAGGTCTTAGGCCCCAGCATCGACGGGAGAGGAATCCCGAGAGGCCCGGGAGAAACTCGCATGGGGACTGGCCTTTCCTGAGGCCACCAGAGCGGGTCCCTGAGGCCTCGTCGTAAGTCGAGACCACCTGCCGCAACTCGAGAAAATCCAGGAGGTTCTCCCTCCAGGCGAGATGAGGCCCATTTCGGCTGAGACAACTAGGGGGTAATCAGACTTAAACTCTGGAACTTCCAAAGGGTCCTTCACACCCTTGATGCAACTCAAGAAGTTCCCCGACATACCCGTCTCCACTCAAGAGGAACCCGAGCGTCCCACCCGTATCCAGAGTGGCCCGTTTCCGCCTGCTAGCTCGAGAGGAGGTATCCTTTCCCTACGTGGTCCTGAAAGAATTCCTAGCGTTCCCGTCTCATCTCAAGAGGAGGCGCTCTCCACAGTAAAGGCGAGAGGAACTCCAGTATCAGGCCCCATTCCCAGAGTCCCCCAGATGTCTCAGTCCATTCCAAGGAAACCTGTTTTCCCTGCACTGCCTCCACTTTCAAGCCGAGGATCGACTCACACCGCGATGGCAGGTTGGACAGCCCTGTGGGAAAGCCTCGTGGGAAAGCCTCGTGGGAAAGCCTCGAGGGAAAGCCACAGATCCCTTGATCCACGCGTAGGGAAGCGTGACACTGCTGCTACAGCTCGGGAGGAAAGCGCACGTGCATGCCCCCACTCGAGAGGAGGACTGACTCCCCTGGGGAGACTCCAGAAGTACCCCAAGATCCATGTCAGCACTGCAGAGGAAACCTCAGGTTCCGGCACTGACTCCACACCAGGTCTTAGGCCCTGGCATCGACGGGAGAGGAATCCCGAGAGGCCCCGAGCAATTCGCATGGGGAGTGGCCTTTTCTGAGGCCCCCAGAGCGGGTCGTTGAGGTCACCGTCGTAAGTCGACAGCAACTGCCCTATCTCGAGAAAATCCAGGAGGTAGTCCCCTCCAGGCGAGATGAGGCCCATTTCCGCTGAGGCGACTGGAAGCTAATCACCCCTAATCTCTGGAACTTCTAAAGGGTCCTTCACAGCCTTGCTGCAACTCAAGAAGTTCCTCGACATACCCGGCTCCACTCAAGAGGAAGCACGAGAGTCCCGCCCACATCCAGAGTGGCCCCGTTTCCGCCTCCTAGCTGGAGAGGAGGGATCCTTTCCCTGCGTGGTCGTCAATGAATTCCCGGCGTTCCCCTCGCATCTCAAGAGGAGGCGCTCTCCACAGGAAATGCGAGAGGAACTCCAGGGTCGTGCCACCATTCCCAGAGTCCCCCAGATGTCTCAGTCCATTCCCGGGAAACCCTTTTTCCCTGCACTGCCTCGACTTTCAAGCCGAGGATCGACTCAAACCACGGTGGCACGTGGGACAGCCCTGTGGGAAAGCCTCGTGGGAAAGCCTCGTGGGAAAGCCTCGAGGGAAAGCCACAGATCCCTTGATACACGCGAAGGGAAGCGTGACAGTGCTGCTACAGCTCGGGAGGAAAGAGCACGTGCATGCCCCCACTCGAGACAAGGACTGATTCCCCTGGAGAGACTCCAGAAGTACCCCAAGATCCATGTCAACACTGGAGAGGAATCTTCAGTTTCCGGCACCCACTCCACACAAGATCTTAGGCGCCAGCATCTACGGGAGAGGAATCCCGAGAGGCCCCCGGGCAACTCGCATGGGGACTTGCCTTTCCTGAGGCCATCAGAGCGGTTCCTTGAGGTCCCCGTCGTAAGTCGAGAGCACCTGCCGCAACTCGAGAAAATCCAGGAGGTTTCCCCCTCCAGGCGAGATGAGGCCCATTTCCGCTGAGGTGTCTCGAGGCTAATCACACCTAAACTCTGGAACTTCCAAAGGGTCCTTCACACCCTTGCTGCAACTCAAGAAGTTCCCCCGACATACCCGTCTCCACTCGAGAGGAAGCATGAGAGTCCCGCCCAAATCCAGAGGAGCCCCGTTTCCGCCTCCTAGCTCGAGGGGAGGGATCCTTTCCCAGCGTGTTCGGGAAAGAATTCCCGGCGTTCCCGTTGCATCTCAAGAGGAGGCGCTCTCCACAGGAAAGGCGAGAGGAACTCCAGGGTCTGGCCACCATTCCCAGAGTCCCCTGGAAGTCTCAGTCCATTCCAGGGAAAGCTGTTTTCCCTGCACTGCCTCGACTTTCAAGCCGAGGATCGACTCACACCACGGTGGCACGTGGGACAGCCCTGTGGGAAAGCCTCGTGGGAAAGCCTCGAGTGAAAGACACAGATCCCTTGATCCACGAAAAGGGAAGCATGACACTGCTGCTACAGCTCGGGAGGAAATCGCACGTGCATGCCCCCTCTCGAGACAAGGACTGACTCCCCTGGGGAGACTCCAGAAGCACCACAAGATCCATGTCGGCACTGGAGAGGAATCCTCAGGTTCCGTCACTGAGTCCACACAAGGTCTTAGGCCCCAGCATCGACGGGAGAGGAATCCCGAGAGGCTCGGGAGAAACTCGCAAGGGGACTGGCCTTTCCTGAGGCCACCAGAGCGGGTCCCTGAGGTCCCCGTCGTAAGTCGAGAGCACCTGCCGCAACTACAGAAAATCCAGGAGGTTCTCCCCTCCAGGCAAGATAAGGCCCATTTCTACTGAGGCGTCTCGAGGCTAATTACACCTAACCCTGGAACTTCCACAGGGTCCTTCACACCCTTCCTGCAACTCAAGAAATTCCCCTTCATACCCGTCTCCACTCGAGGGAAGCACGAGAGTCCCGCCCACATCCAGAGGAGCCCCGTTTCCGCCTCCTAGCTCGAGAGGTGGGATCCTTTCCCTGCATGCTTGGGAAAGAATTCCCAGCGTTCCCGTCGCATCTCAAGAGGAGGCGCTCGACACAGGAAAGGCGAGAGGAACTCCAGGGTCGTTCCACATTCCCAGAGTCCCCCAGATGTCTCAGTCCATTCCCGGGAAACCTGTTTTCCCTGCACTGCCTCGACTTTCAAGCCGAGGATCGACTCACACCACGGTGGCACGTGGGACAGCCCTGTGGGAAAGCCTCGCGGGAAAACCTCGTGGGAAAGCCTCGAGGGGAAGCCACAGATCCCTTGATTCACGCGAAGGGAAGCGTGACACTGCTGCTACAGCTCGGAAGGAAAGCACACGTGCATGCCCCCACTCGAGAGGAGGACTGACTCCCCTGGGGAGACTCCAGAAGTACCCCAAGATCCATGTCAGCACTGCAGAGGAAACCTCAGGTTCCGGCACTGACTCCACACAAGGTCTTAGGCCCCGGCATCGACGGGAGAGGAATCCCGAGAGGCCCCGAGCAATTCGCATGGGGAGTGGCCTTTTCTGAGGCCCCCAGAGCGGGTCGTTGAGGTCACCGTCGTAAGTCGACAGCAACTGCCCTATCTCGAGAAAATCCAGGAGGTAGTCCCCTCCAGGCGAGATGAGGCCCATTTCCGCTGAGGCGACTGGAAGCTAATCACCCCTAATCTCTGGAACTTCTAAAGGGTCCTTCACAGCCTTGCTGCAACTCAAGAATTTCCCCGACATACCCGGCTCCACTCAAGAGGAAGCACGAGAGTCCCGCCCACATCCAGAGTGGCCCCGTTTCCGCCTCCTAGCTGGAGAGGAGGGATCCTTTCCCTGCGTGGTCGTCAATGAATTCCCGGCGTTCCCCTCGCATCTCAAGAGGAGGCGCTCTCCACAGGAAATGCGAGAGGAACTCCAGGGTCGTGCCACCATTCCCAGAGTCCCCCAGATGTCTCAGTCCATTCCCGGGAAACCCTTTTTCCCTGCACTGCCTCGACTTTCAAGCCGAGGATCGACTCAAACCACGGTGGCACGTGGGACAGCCCTGTGGGAAAGCCTCGTGGGAAAGCCTCGTGGGAAAGCCTCGAGTGAAAGCCACAGATCCCTTGATACACGCGAAGGGAAGCGTGACAGTGCTGCTACAGCTCGGGAGGAAAGAGCACGTGCATGCCCCCACTCGAGACAAGGACTGATTCCCCTGGAGAGACTCCAGAAGTACCCCAAGATCCATGTCAACACTGGAGAGGAATCTTCAGTTTCCGGCACCCACTCCACACAAGATCTTAGGCGCCAGCATCTACGGGAGAGGAATCCCGAGAGGCCCCCGGGCAACTCGCATGGGGACTTGCCTTTCCTGAGGCCATCAGAGCGGTTCCTTGAGGTCCCCGTCGTAAGTCGAGAGCACCTGCCGCAACTCGAGAAAATCCAGGAGGTTTCCCCCTCCAGGCGAGATGAGGCCCATTTCCGCTGAGGTGTCTCGAGGCTAATCACACCTAAACTCTGGAACTTCCAAAGGGTCCTTCACACCCTTGCTGCAACTCAAGAAGTTCCCCGACATACCCGTCTCCACTCGAGAGGAAGCATGAGAGTCCCGCCCAAATCCAGAGGAGCCCCGTTTCCGCCTCCTAGCTCGAGGGGAGGGATCCTTTCCCAGCGTGTTCGGGAAAGAATTCCCGGCGTTCCCGTTGCATCTCAAGAGGAGGCGCTCTCCACAGGAAAGGCGAGAGGAACTCCAGGGTCTGGCCACCATTCCCAGAGTCCCCTGGAAGTCTCAGTCCATTCCAGGGAAAGCTGTTTTCCCTGCACTGCCTCGACTTTCAAGCCGAGGATCGACTCACACCACGGTGGCACGTGGGACAGCCCTGTGGGAAAGCCTCGTGGGAAAGCCTCGAGTGAAAGACACAGATCCCTTGATCCACGAAAAGGGAAGCATGACACTGCTGCTACAGCTCGGGAGGAAATCGCACGTGCATGCCCCCTCTCGAGACAAGGACTGACTCCCCTGGGGAGACTCCAGAAGCACCACAAGATCCATGTCGGCACTGGAGAGGAATCCTCAGGTTCCGTCACTGAGTCTACACAAGGTCTTAGGCCCCAGCATCGACGGGAGAGGAATCCCGAGAGGCTCGGGAGAAACTCGCAAGGGGACTGGCCTTTCCTGAGGCCACCAGAGCGGGTCCCTGAGGTCCCCGTCGTAAGTCGAGAGCACCTGCCGCAACTACAGAAAATCCAGGAGGTTCTCCCCTCCAGGCGAGATGAGGCCCATTTCGGCTGAGACAACTAGGGGGTAATCAGACTTAAACTCTGGAACTTCCAAAGGGTCCTTCACACCCTTGATGCAACTCAAGAAGTTCCCCGACATACCCGTCTCCACTCAAGAGGAACCCGAGCGTCCCACCCGTATCCAGAGTGGCCCCGTTTCCGCCTGCTAGCTCGAGAGGAGGTATCCTTTCCCTACGTGGTCCTGAAAGAATTCCTAGCGTTCCGTCTCATCTCAAGAGGAGGCGCTCTCCACAGTAAAGGCGAGAGGAACTCCAGTATCAGGCCCCATTCCAGAGTCCCCCAGATGTCTCAGTCCATTCCAAGGAAACCTGTTTTCCCTGCACTGCCTCCACTTTCAAGCGAGGATCGACTCACACCGCGATGGCAGGTTGGACAGCCCTGTGGGAAAGCCTCGTGGGAAAGCCTCGTGGGAAAGCCTCGAGGGAAAGCCACAGATCCCTTGATCCACGCGTAGGGAAGCGTGACACTGCTGCTACAGCTCGGGAGGAAAGCGCACGTGCATGCCCCACTCGAGAGGAGGACTGACTCCCCTGGGGAGACTCCAGAAGTACCCCAAGATCCATGTCAGCACTGCAGAGGAAACCTCAGGTTCCGGCACTGACTCCACACCAGGTCTTAGGCCCTGGCATCGACGGGAGAGGAATCCCGAGAGGCCCCGAGCAATTCGCATGGGGAGTGGCCTTTTCTGAGGCCCCCAGAGCGGGTCGTTGAGGTCACCGTCGTAAGTCGACAGCAACTGCCCTATCTCGAGAAAATCCAGGAGGTTAGTCCCCTCCAGGCGAGATGAGGCCCATTTCCGCTGAGGCGACTGGAAGCTAATCACCCCTAATCTCTGGAACTTCTAAAGGGTCCTTCACAGCCTTGCTGCAACTCAAGAAGTTCCTCGACATACCCGGCTCCACTCAAGAGGAAGCACGAGAGTCCCGCCCACATCCAGAGTGGCCCCGTTTCCGCCTCCTAGCTGGAGAGGAGGGATCCTTTCCCTGCGTGGTCGTCAATGAATTCCCGGCGTTCCCTCGCATCTCAAGAGGAGGCGCTCTCCACAGGAAATGCGAGAGGAACTCCAGGGTCGTGCCACCATTCCCAGAGTCCCCCAGATGTCTCAGTCCATTCCCGGGAAACCCTTTTTCCCTGCACTGCCTCGACTTTCAAGCCGAGGATCGACTCAAACCACGGTGGCACGTGGGACAGCCCTGTGGGAAAGCCTCGTGGGAAAGCCTCGTGGGAAAGCCTCGAGGGAAAGCCACAGATCCCTTGATACACGCGAAGGGAAGCGTGACAGTGCTGCTACAGCTCGGGAGGAAAGAGCACGTGCATGCCCCCACTCGAGACAAGGACTGATTCCCCTGGAGAGACTCCAGAAGTACCCCAAGATCCATGTCAACACTGGAGAGGAATCTTCAGTTTCCGGCACCCACTCCACACAAGATCTTAGGCGCCAGCATCTACGGGAGAGGAATCCCGAGAGGCCCCCGGGCAACTCGCATGGGGACTTGCCTTTCCTGAGGCCATCAGAGCGGTTCCTTGAGGTCCCCGTCGTAAGTCGAGAGCACCTGCCGCAACTCGAGAAAATCCAGGAGGTTTCCCCCTCCAGGCGAGATGAGGCCCATTTCCGCTGAGGTGTCTCGAGGCTAATCACACCTAAACTCTGGAACTTCCAAAGGGTCCTTCACACCCTTGCTGCAACTCAAGAAGTTCCCCGACATACCCGTCTCCACTCGAGAGGAAGCATGAGAGTCCCGCCCAAATCCAGAGGAGCCCCGTTTCCGCCTCCTAGCTCGAGGGGAGGGATCCTTTCCCAGCGTGTTCGGGAAAGAATTCCCGGCGTTCCCGTTGCATCTCAAGAGGAGGCGCTCTCCACAGGAAAGGCGAGAGGAACTCCAGGGTCTGGCCACCATTCCCAGAGTCCCCTGGAAGTCTCAGTCCATTCCAGGGAAAGCTGTTTTCCCTGCACTGCCTCGACTTTCAAGCCGAGGATCGACTCACACCACGGTGGCACGTGGGACAGCCCTGTGGGAAAGCCTCGTGGGAAAGCCTCGAGTGAAAGACACAGATCCCTTGATCCACGAAAAGGGAAGCATGACACTGCTGCTACAGCTCGGGAGGAAATCGCACGTGCATGCCCCCTCTCGAGACAAGGACTGACTCCCCTGGGGAGACTCCAGAAGCACCACAAGATCCATGTCGGCACTGGAGAGGAATCCTCAGGTTCCGTCACTGAGTCCACACAAGGTCTTAGGCCCCAGCATCGACGGGAGAGGAATCCCGAGAGGCTCGGGAGAAACTCGCAAGGGGACTGGCCTTTCCTGAGGCCACCAGAGCGGGTCCCTGAGGTCCCCGTCGTAAGTCGAGAGCACCTGCCGCAACTACAGAAAATCCAGGAGGTTCTCCCCTCCAGGCAAGATAAGGCCCATTTCTACTGAGGCGTCTCGAGGCTAATTACACCTAACCCCTGGAACTTCCACAGGGTCCTTCACACCCTTCCTGCAACTCAAGAAATTCCCCTTCATACCCGTCTCCACTCGAGGGGAAGCACGAGAGTCCCGCCCACATCCAGAGGAGCCCCGTTTCCGCCTCCTAGCTCGAGAGGTGGGATCCTTTCCCTGCATGCTTGGGAAAGAATTCCCAGCGTTCCCGTCGCATCTCAAGAGGAGGCGCTCGACACAGGAAAGGCGAGAGGAACTCCAGGGTCGTTCCACATTCCCAGAGTCCCCCAGATGTCTCAGTCCATTCCCGGGAAACCTGTTTTCCCTGCACTGCCTCGACTTTCAAGCCGAGGATCGACTCACACCACGGTGGCACGTGGGACAGCCCTGTGGGAAAGCCTCGCGGGAAAACCTCGTGGGAAAGCCTCGAGGGGAAGCCACAGATCCCTTGATTCACGCGAAGGGAAGCGTGACACTGCTGCTACAGCTCGGAAGGAAAGCACACGTGCATGCCCCCACTCGAGAGGAGGACTGACTCCCCTGGGGAGACTCCAGAAGTACCCCAAGATCCATGTCAGCACTGCAGAGGGAAACCTCAGGTTCCGGCACTGACTCCACACAAGGTCTTAGGCCCGGCATCGACGGGAGAGGAATCCCGAGAGGCCCCGAGCAATTCGCATGGGGAGTGGCCTTTTCTGAGGCCCCCAGAGCGGGTCGTTGAGGTCACCGTCGTAAGTCGACAGCAACTGCCCTATCTCGAGAAAATCCAGGAGGTAGTCCCCTCCAGGCGAGATGAGGCCCATTTCCGCTGAGGCGACTGGAAGCTAATCACCCCTAATCTCTGGAACTTCTAAAGGGTCCTTCACAGCCTTGCTGCAACTCAAGAATTTCCCCCGACATACCCGGCTCCACTCAAGAGGAAGCACGAGAGTCCCGCCCACATCCAGAGTGGCCCCGTTTCCGCCTCCTAGCTGGAGAGGAGGGATCCTTTCCCTGCGTGGTCGTCAATGAATTCCCGGCGTTCCCCTCGCATCTCAAGAGGAGGCGCTCTCCACAGGAAATGCGAGAGGAACTCCAGGGTCGTGCCACCATTCCCAGAGTCCCCCAGATGTCTCAGTCCATTCCCGGGAAACCCTTTTTCCCTGCACTGCCTCGACTTTCAAGCCGAGGATCGACTCAAACCACCGGTGGCACGTGGGACAGCCCTGTGGGAAAGCCTGTGGGAAAGCCTCGTGGGAAAGCCTCGAGTGAAAGCCACAGATCCCTTGATACACGCGAAGGGAAGCGTGACAGTGCTGCTACAGCTCGGGAGGAAAGAGCACGTGCATGCCCCCACTCGAGACAAGGACTGATTCCCCTGGAGAGACTCCAGAAGTACCCCAAGATCCATGTCAACACTGGAGAGGAATCTTCAGTTTCCGGCACCCACTCCACACAAGATCTTAGGCGCCAGCATCTACGGGAGAGGAATCCCGAGAGGCCCCCGGGCAACTCGCATGGGGACTTGCCTTTTCCTGAGGCCATCAGAGCGGTTCCTTGAGGTCCCCGTCGTAAGTCGAGAGCACCTGCCGCAACTCGAGAAAATCCAGGAGGTTTCCCCCTCAGGCGAGATGAGGCCCATTTCCGCTGAGGTGTCTCGAGGCTAATCACACCTAAACTCTGGAACTTCCAAAGGGTCCTTCACACCCTTGCTGCAACTCAAGAAGTTCCCCGACATACCCGTCTCCACTCGAGAGGAAGCATGAGAGTCCCGCCCAAATCCAGAGGAGCCCCGTTTCCGCCTCCTAGCTCGAGGGGAGGGATCCTTTCCCAGCGTGTTCGGGAAAGAATTCCCGGCGTTCCCGTTGCATCTCAAGAGGAGGCGCTCTCCACAGGAAAGGCGAGAGGAACTCCAGGGTCTGGCCACCATTCCCAGAGTCCCCTGGAAGTCTCAGTCCATTCCAGGGAAAGCTGTTTTCCCTGCACTGCCTCGACTTTCAAGCCGAGGATCGACTCACACCACGGTGGCACGTGGACAGCCCTGTGGGAAAGCCTCGTGGG
>NW_017214629.1:0-14539 GCF_001704415.2 Capra hircus
GGTCTGCTCAGAGGACCGAAATTCCAGAGGCAGCCACCATGAATCTCCCCTGTCCTTTCTGAGCCTGGAAAGACATTCCTAGCTTATAGCGGTATTGCTCATGAAGAAGCAGGATGCAGGAATGTGTCAGACATGACTGGGTGCCTTCCTGGGTTCAGCTCCGTGAGGGCCTTTCCACTCAAATTAGGTCCCATGCCTCCTTGGGGAGGAAGGGGGCCGCTTGCCTCCCCAAAAACCAATTGCCAAAGGCTGGAACAAAGCTAGTTCTATCAGAGGTAAGAAAAGAGCAATTGGATGGATGTGGAAGCTGTTGCTGGGCCGCACTGCTTCAGGCCCCCCACCCCTGCCCCCGAGAGAAACAGGCGCCCTGTGGCCCCTAGGTCCTGGATGCAGTTTCACACATAGAATGTGTCCCCATAGGAGCCAAGAATTTTCCTGACAGACCTAGGCTCACTAGAGCTCTCCTACAGAGCAAAGGGGATGGGACAGATGTGTGGCTAGTGTGGAGCCGCTCCCTATGGCCCCGGGCTCCAGGGGAAGTTGCCCTGAATAATGACCTCCAAGAAGCGCTTTTCCAACTGGCTGAGACGTGGAGTTCTCAGGATGCAGGGAAAGCGAGTGTCCTTCGGGGAAGCAAAGGCAGTCACCTGTTATCATGACTTACTAGAATAGTAGGTACCTTCTCCGGTTGGGCAGAGGCCTTCCCTACCTGATCTGAAAAAGAAAACGAAGTAGCTCGCTGATTTGAGAAATAATTCCCAGACTTGGGTTCCAACCAGTATAAGATCCGACCAATGGCCCTGTCTTTGTAGCCGCGTTAATTAACAGGTATGTGAAGCTCTAAATATCAGTGGAAATTACATACAGCATATAGGCCCCCAGTGTTCTGGAATGGTGGAAAGAAACAAACCAAACTCTTGAAGAGACACTTTCAAAATGGATCATAGAGACTGACTGTACATGGATGGGCTTGCTTCCGGCAGACTTACTCATATTATGGGTAACCGCACGTTCCGATAGTTGTTGTCCTTATGAAATTTTCTATGGGGAGACCCCCTCCCACAGTGAGGCAGGTGTTAGCAGATTTGCCACAAGTAAGGGGGTGGGATTTCACAGCAAATGGAACAATTAGGTAAGGTAATAAATCAGGTAACTAAGTTTGTATAAAAAAGAATATCATTCCCCCTTGAGGAACAGATTCATGAATTTGTGCTCAGTGATCAGGTGTGGCTCAATGACTGGAAACACAATTCCTTGGCCTGACATCGGAAAGGTCCTTATACTGTTGTTTTAGCCACAATTCTGAAAGAGATGGGAATACCAGACCACCTAACCTGCCTCTTGAGAAATCTGGATGAAGGTCAGGAAGCAACAGTTAGAGCAGGACATGGAACAACAGACTGGTTCCAAAAAGGAAAAAGAGTATGCAAAGGCTGTATATTGTCACCCTGTTTATTTAACTTATATGCAGAGTACATCATGAAAAATGCTGGGATGGAAGATACATGAGCTGGAATCAAGATTGCCTGTAGAAATATCAATAAACTTAGATATGCAGATGACACCACCATTATGGATAAATGTGAAGAGGAACGGGTATGTCGGGGAACTTCTTGAGTTGCAGCAAGGGTGTGAAGGACCCTTTGGAAGTTCCAGAGGTTAGGTGTGGTTAGTCTCGAGATGCCTCAGCAGAAATGGGCCTCATGTCGCCTGGAATGGAGAGGCTCCTGGATATTCCCGGAGTTTCAGCAGGTGCTCTCGAGTTACGACAGGGACTTCAGGGACCCGCTCTGGCGGCCGCAGGAAACGCCAGTCATCATGCGTGTTGCTAGGGGCCTCTCGTGATTCCTCTCCCGTCGATGCCGGGGCCTAAGACCTTGTGTGGAGTCGGGGCCGGAACCTGAGGATTCCTCTCCAGTGCTGACATGGATTTTGTGGTACTTCTCGAGTCTCCACAAGGGAGTCAGGCCTCGTCTCGAGTGGGGGCATGAGCGTGACATTTCCTCCCATGCTGTAGCAGCAGTGTCACGCTTCCCCATCCCTGGACCAAGGGATCTGTGGCTTTCCCTCGAGTCTTTCCCTCTAGGCTTTCCCACAGGGCTGTCCCACGTGTGACGGTGGTGTGAGTCGATCCTCGGCATGAAGGCCAAGGCAGTGCAGGGAAAACAGGTTCCTGTGGAATGGACTGAGACATCTGGGTGAGTCTCGGAATGGTGGCACGACCCTGTAGTTCCTCTCCCCTTTCCTTTGGAGAGCGCCTCCTCTTGAGATGCGATGGGAATGCCCGGAATTCTTTCCCGACCAATCATGGAAAGGATCGCACATCTCGAGCTACGAGGCCGGAAACGGAGCTCCTCTGGATGTGGCCGGGACACTCGTGCTTCCTCTTGAGTGGAGACGGGTATGTCGGGGAACTTCTTGAGTTGCAGCATGACTGTGAAAGACTCTTTGGAAGTTCCAGAGGTCACGTGTGATTAGCCTCGAGACACCTCAGGGGAAACGGGCCTCATCTTGCCTGGAGGGGAGAACCACCTGGATTTTACCGTGTTGCGGCAGGTGCTCTCGACTTACGACGGGGACCTCAGGGATCCCGCTCTGGTGGCCTCAGGAAATTCCAGTCCCCATGCGAGTTGCTCGGGGCCCTCTCCGGATTCCTCTCCCGTCGATGCCGGGGCCTCAGACCTTACATAGAGTCGGTGCAGTAACCTGAGGATTCCTCTCCAGTGCTGACATGGATCTTGGTGTACTTCTGGAGTCTCCCCAGGGGAGTCAGTCCTCGTCTCGAGTGGGGGCATGCACGTGCGCTTTCCTCCCGTGCTGTAGCAGCAGTGTCGCTCTTACCTTCGCGTGGATCAAGGGATCTGTGGCTTTCCCTCAAGGCTTTCCCACGAGGCTTTCCCACGAGGCTTTGCCACAGGGCTGTCCCACGTGCCACAGTGGTGTGAGTCGATCCTTGGCTTGAAAGTCGAGTCAGTGCGGGGAAACAGGTTTCCCTGGAATAGACTGAAACATCTGGGGGACTCGGAGAATGGTGGCATGTCCCTGGAGTTCCTCTCACCTTTCCTGTGGAGAACGCCTCCTCTTGAGATGCGACGGGAACGCCGGGAATTCTTTCCCGACCAGCACAGGGAAAGGATCCCTCCTCTCGAGCTATGAGGGGGAAACGGGGCTCCTCTGGATGCGGGCGGAACTATCGTGCTTCCTCTTGAGTGGAGACGGGTATGTCGGGGAACTTCTTGATTTGCTGCAAGGGTGTGAAGGACCCTTTGGAAGTTCCAGAGTTTAAGTGTGCTTAGCCTTGAGATGTGTCAGCGGAAATAGGCTTCATTTTGCCTGGAGGGGAGAACATCCTTGATTTTCTCCAGTTGCGGCAGGTGCTCTCGACTTACGACGGGGACCGCAGGGACCCGCTCTGGTGGCCTCAGGAAAGGCCAGTCATGATTCAAGACACACTGGAGAGGGAGAGACATCACGAGAGGCTCCCGAGCAACTCGCATGGGGACTGGCCTTTCCTGAGGCCACCAAAGCGGGTCCCTGAGGTCCCCGTAGTAAGTCGAGAGCACCTGGCCGCAACTCGAGAAAATCCAGGAGGTTCTCCCCTCCAGGCGAGATGAGACCCATTTGCGCTGAGGCATCTCGAGGCTAATCACACCTAACCTCTGGAACTTCCAAAGGGCCCTTCACACCCTTGCTGCAACTCAATAAGTTCCCCGACATACCCGTTTCCACTCGAATGGAAGCACAAGAGTCCCGCCCACAACCAGAAGAGCCCCGTTTCAGTCTCATAGCTCGAGAGGAGGGATCCTTTCCCTGCGTGGTCGGGAAAGAATTTCCGGCGATCCCGTCGCATCTCAAGAAGAGGCGCTCTCCACAGGAAAGGCGAGAGGAACTCAGGGTCGTGCCACCATTCCCAGAGCCCCCAGATGTGTCAGTCGATTCCAGGGAAACCTGTTTTCCCCCCAATGCCTCGACTTTCAAGCCGAGGATCGACTCAGACCTCGGTGGCACGTGGGACAGCCCTGTGAAAAGCCTAGTGGGAAAGCCTCGTGGGAAAGCCTACAGAGAAAGCCACAGATCCCTGGATCCACACAAAGGGAAGCGTGACACTGCTGCTAAAGCTCGGGAGGAAAGCGCACGTGCACGCCACACTCGCGACGAGGACTGACTCCCCTGGGAGACTCCAGAAGTACCCCAAGATCCATGTCAGAACTGGAGAGGAATCCTCAGGTTCCGGCACCGACTCCACACAAGGTCTCAGGCCCCGGCATAGACGGGAGAGGAATCAATAGAGGCCCCCGAGCAACTCGCATGGGGACAGGCCTTTCCTGAGGCGAGCAGAGCGGGTCCCTGAGGTCCCGTCGTAAGTCGAGAGCACCTGCAGCAACTCGAGAAAATCCAGGAGGTTCTCCCCTCCAGGCGAGATGAGGCCCATTTCCGCTGAGGCGTCTCGAGGCTAATCACACCTAACCTCTGGAACTTCCAAAGGGTCCTTCACACCCTTGCTGCAACTCAAGAAGATTCCCCGACATACCCGTCTCCACTCGAGAGGAAGCACGAGAGTCCCGCCCACATCCAGAGGAGCCCCGTTTCCGCCTCCTAGCTCGAGAGGAGGGATCCTTTCCCTGCGTGGTCGGGAAAGAATTCCGGCGTTACCCAGTCGCATCTCAAGAGGAAGCGCTCTCCACAGGAAAGGCGCGAGGAACTCCAGGGTCGTGCCACCATTCCCAGAGTCACCCAGATGATCTCAGTCCATTCCAGGGAATCCTGTTTTCCCTGCACTGCCTCGAGTTTCAAGCCGAGGATCGACTCACACCACGTGTGGCACGTGGGACAGCCCTGTGGGAAAGCCTTGGTGGGAAAGCCATCGAGGGAAAGCCACAGATCCCTTGATCCATGCCAAGGGAAGCGTGACACTGCTGCTACAGCTCGGAAGGAAAGCGCACGTGCATGCCCCGACTCGAGACGAGGACTGACTCCCCTGGGGAGACTCCAGAAGTACCCCAAGATCCATGTCAGCACTGGAGAGGGATACTCAGGTTCCGGCACCGACTCCACACAAGGTTTTAGGACCCGGCATCGACGGGAGAGGAATCCTGAGAGGCCGCCGAGCAACTCCCAAGTGGACTGGCCTTTCCTGAGGCCACCAGAGCGGGTCCCTGAAGTCCCCGTCGTAAGTCGAGAGCACCTGCCGCAACTCGAGAAACTCCAGGAGGTTCTCCCCTCCAGGCGAGATGAGGCCCATTTCCGCACAGGCGTCTCGAGGCTAATCACACCAGCCTCGGTAAATTCCAAAGGGTCCTTCACACCCTTGCTGCAGCTCAAGAAGATCCCCGACATACCCGTCTCCGCTCGAGAGGAAGCAGGAGAGTCCTGCCCACATCCAGAGGAGCCCCGATTCCGCCTCAAAGCTCGAGAGGAGGAATCCTTTCCCTGCGTGTGCGGGAAAGAATTCCCGGCGTTCCCGTCACATCTGAAGTGGAGGCACTCTCCACAGGAAAGGCGAGAGGAACTCCAGGTTCGTGCCACCATTCCCAGATTCCCCCAGATGTCTCAGTCCATTCCAGGGAAAACAGTTTTCCTTGCACTGCCTCGACTTTCAAGCCGAGGAGCGACTCACACCACGGTGGCACGTGGGACAGCCCTGTGGGAAAGCCTCCTGGAATGCGTCGTGGGAAAGCCTCGAGGGAAAGCCACTGATCCCTTGATCCACTCGAAGGGAAGCGTGACACTGCTGCTCCAGCTCGGGAGGAAAGCGCTCGTGCATGCCCCCACTCGAGACAAGAACTGACTCCCCTGGGGAGACTCCAAAGTACCCCAAGATCCATGTCAGCAATGGAGAGGAAACCTCAGGTTCCAGAACCAACTCCACACAAGGTCTTAGGCCCCAGCATGAACGGGAGAGGAATCCCGAGAGGCCCGCGAGCAACTCGCATGGGGACTGGCCTTTCCTGAGGCCACCAGAGCGGGTCCCTGAGGTCCGTATCGAAAGGCGAGAGCACCTGCCGCAACTCGAGAAAATCCAGGAGGTTCTCCCCTCCAGGCGAGATTAGGCCCATTTCCGCTGAGGCGTCTCGAGGCTAATCACACCTAACCTCTGGAACTTCCAAAGGGTCCTTTACACCCTTGCTGCAAATCCAGAATTTCCCCGACATACCCGTCTCCACTCGAGAGGAAGCACGAGAGTCCCGCCCACATACAGAGGAGCACCGTTTCCGCCTCCTAGCTCGAGAGGAGGGATCCTTTCCCTCCGTGGTCGGGAAAGAATTCCCGGCGTTCCCGTCGCATCTCAAGAGGAGGCGCTCTCCACAGGAAAGTCGAGAGGAAGTCCAGGGTCGTGCCACCATTCCCAGATTCGCCAGATGTCTCAGTCCATTCCAGGGAAACCTGTTTTCCTTGCACTACGTTGACTTTCAAGCCATCGATCGACTCACACCACGGTGGCACGTGGGATAGCCCTGTGGGAAAGCCTCGTGGGAAAGCCACAGATCCCTTGATCCAGGCGAAGGGAAGCATGACACTGCTGCCACAGCTCCGGAGGTAATCGCACGTGCATGCGCCCACTCAAACGAGGACTGACTCCCCTGGGGAGACTCCAGAAGTACCCCAAGATCCATGTCAGCACTGCAGAGGAATCCTCAGGTTCCGGCACCGACTCCACACAAGGTCTTAGGCCCCGGCATCGATGGTAGAGGAATCCCGAGAGGCCCCCTAGCAACTCGCATGTGGACTGGCCTTTCCTGAGGCCACCAGAGCGGGTCCCTGAGGTCCCCGTCGTAAGTCGAGAGCACCTGCCGCAACTCGAGAAAATCCAGGAGGTTCTCCCCTCCAGGCGAGATGAAGCCCATTTCCGCTGAAGCGTCTGGAGGCTAATCACACCTAACCTCTGGAACTTCCAAAGGGTCCTTCACACCCTTGCTGCAACTCAAGAAGTTCCCCGACATACCCGTCTCCTCTCGATAGGAAGCACGAGGGTCCCGCCCACATCCAGAGGAGCCCCTTTCCGCCTCGTAGCTCGAGATGTGGGATCCTTTCCCTGCTTCGTCGGGAAAGAATTCCCGGCGTTCCCGTCGCATCTCAAGTGGAGGCGCTCTCCACAGGAAATGCGAGAGGAACTCCAGAGTCGTGCCACCATTCCAAGAGTCCCCTAGATGTCTCAGTCCATTCCAGAGGAACCTGTTTTCCCTGCACTGACCTCGACTTTCACGCCGAGGTTCGACTCACACCTCGGCGGCATGTGGGACAGCCCTCTGGGATAGCCTCGTGGTAAAGCCTGGAGGAAAAGCCACAGATCACTTGATCCACGCGACCGGAAGTGTGACACTGCTGCTACAGCTCGGGAGGAAAGCGCACGTGCATGCCCCCATTCGAGACGAAGACTGACTTCCCTGGGGGGGCTCCAGAAGTACCCCAAGATCCATGTCAGCACTGTAGAGGAATCCTCAGGTTCCTGCCCCAACTCCTCACAAGGTCTTTTTTTTTTCTTTCCTTTTTACTCTTTTCTTTGCATTTATTTAAACACAGTTCTCAAAACTTTTGAGTGAAATTGGGCCTCCTTTGGTAAGCAAAGAACCTGAAAGTAGTATTTAAAAAACGAACAGGCAAAGTCTTCAGATCATCCACAACACAGGTGTAGTGTTCCCTTCTTTTTTCTCAAAACTCTGAAGCACCCAGTTTTTCCATATAGTCTTAAAAGCTAGAAGAACAAGAGTACATTTGTGGTGGAATATTATTTTCACTTGCTGATTACTAATTGAAATACCATTATCCCCTTCTAACAGCTTTAAGAAATAGCCTTTTTAAGGCATACATTGTGCAACTCATCTTATTCCCTGCTATGTATAATACAGATTACATAAAGGCTGTCAAAGTCACATTTATATAAGAATTAAGCATTTGCTGTATTGAAAGATCTTTAGTTTTTAACACTAGCAGTATAGAGTTACAGAGCGTAATTTTTATCACTTAACTGCAGGTATATTAAGTATGGTATGTTTCATGGACTCGAGGAAAACGGGCATTTTTTTCTTTAATTTACTACTGACAATCTAATCAGAACAGTTCTCCTAAGCATTGATATGTTAGAAAGAAAAGTAAAAACCAAACGTTATTGTTGCTTTTTGCCATTTGGTAGCATTTTACACACAGGCTTCAATCTTCAGAATACCCTGTATTCAGTAGAAAAACCATTTAAATGAAGTTCTGTACAATAGAAACTTCTCAGCAGTCAAAATTTTAGACTGTAAAAAAATACATGTAAAACATACTTTTCTGAAAACACTTAACTTTGAACAAAGCACCGAACTACACAAATGCAGAATGAAAACAGCATTTCAACTCCACCAAAAGTAGTCATCATAAAAGGTGTAAAAGTCACCTAACTTCACCAGGCACTGTTCACTTTTTAAACAGGAGACAATAAAAAATATTGTCCACAAACAATATCCCAACTCTAGGGCAGGTTTCAGAAAGTCTTCATCTTCATGCTTTAATAGCGACGAGGTGAGTATGATCGAGATCTGGAACGTGATCTGTATCCTCCACGACTATAGTAGGGAGAAGGTGACCGTCTTCTGTATTTCTGATCCCTGTCTTGAGCAGCTCTCCATCCTCCTCCTCCTCCTCCTCCTCCTCTGTACGATCTGCTGTAATAGTCCCGATCATCATAGCCTCGATCATATCCTCTGTCATAGTAATCTCGACGGCGTGAGCTGCCATAGGTAGGTCTCCCCATGTAAATTCCTGCTGTTGGAGTATGTGGTCTTTTCGTTATGGAGAAGTCAACTCTGATCCTACATCCATCAAGCTCCATTCCATTGGCACACTCTTTTGCTTCCTTGGCATCATCTACATTTTCAAAGTATACAAAGGCAAATCCTCTTGAACGTCTAGACTGCTGGTCATATACAATAGATACATCAGCAATTGGGCCATATTTAGAGAACATTTCTCTTAGATCTCTTTCTGTAGTATACAAGCTCAATCCAAATACTCCAAGACAACAGTTAGGATCAGGATTTGCCCGATTCCCAACATGACGCCAGCGAGTAGACATGGGAGAATGACTGTGGCTATGCCGTCTTCGATAATCTCTGCTGTAAGATCTGCTACGAGATCTTCTATGGGACCGGGACCGAGATCGTGACCTTGTATAATGCCTCCGAGAACTTCTTCTGGATCTAGACCTAGATTCCGATCTGGACCTGGACTTTGATCTGGAACGCCTGGAATCTTCCTTGGAGCGAGACCTTGCAGGGGTATGACTTGCAGATTTCCCAGATCCATGAGCACTTCCGCTTCTGGAAGCAGAACGGGATTCCCCCTCGCCGTAGTTCTCCTCGCCGCTGTCGCTCATGACTTTCACTGCTGTCGCCGCTCGATGTGCTTCAATCGAAGCTGCCAACCTCTCGCACCTTCAGTGTAGAGGCTCCGCCGCAGCCTCACACCACACACCGGTGCCCCAGGCACTGAGAACCGAAACGCTCCGCGTCGCCTCCGCTCGGGCTCTCCACACAAGGTCTTAGGCCCCGGCATCGACGTGAGAGGAATCCTGAGAGGCCCCCTAGCAACTCCCATGGGCACTGGCCTTTTCTGAGGCCACAGGAGCGGGTCCCTGAGGTCCCCATCCTAAGACGAGAGCACCTGCTCCAACTCAAGATAATCCAGGAGGTTCTCCCCTCCAGGCGAGATGAGGCCCATTTCCCCTGAGGCATCTCGAGGCTAATCACACCTAACCTCTGGAACTTCCAAAGGGTCTTTGACACCCCTGCTGCAAGTCAAGAAGATCACCGACATACCCGTCTCCACTCGAGATGAAGCACGAGGGTCCCGCCCACATCCAGAGGAGCCCCGTTTCCGCCTCGTATCTAGAGAGGAGGGATCCTTTCCCTGCGTGGTCGGGAAAGAATTCCTGGCGTTCCCGTCGCATCTCAAGAGGAAGTGCTCTCCACAGGAAAGGCCAGAGGAACTCCAGGGTCGTGCCACCATTCCAAGAGTTCCCCAGATGTCTCAGTCCATTCCAGAGGAACCTGTTTTCCCTGCACTGCCACGACTTTCACGCCGAGGATCGTCTCACACCAAGGTGGCATGTGGGACAGCCCTGTGGGAAAGCCTCATGGGAAAGCCTAGAGGGAAAGCCACAGATCCCTTGATCCACGCGACGGGAAGCGTGACACTGCTGCTACCGCTCGGGAGGAAAGCGCACGTGCATGCCCCCACTCGAGACGAGGACTGACTCCCCTGGGGAGACTCCAGAAGTACCACAAGATCCATGTCAGCACTGGAGAGGAATCTTCAGGTTCCAGCCCCGACTTCACACAAGGTCTTAGGCCCCGGCATCGACAGGAGAGGAATCCTGAGAGGCCCCCTAGAAACTTGAATGGGGACTGGCCTTTCCTGAGGCCACCAGAGCTGGCCCCTGAGGTCCCCGTCGTAAGTCGAGAGCACCTGCCGCAACTCGAGAAAATCCAGGAGGTTCTCCCCTCCAGGCGAGATGAGGCCCATTTCCACTGAGGTGTCTCGAGGCTAATCACACCTAACCTCTGGAACTTCCAAAAGGTACTTTACACCCTTGCTGCAACTCAATAAGTTCCCCGACATACCCGTCTCCACTCGAGAATAAGCAAGATGGTCCCCCCCACATCCACAGGAGGCGCGTTTCCGCCTCGTCGCTCGAGATGAGGGATCCTTTCCTTCCGGGGGCCAGCGTGAGGAATTCCGCCTATGGCAAAGGTCATGAGGAAGGAGGCTTGGCATGCCAAAGGCGTGATCAAGCCTCAGGTAACCCCCTGTTCCCGAGCATCGAACCCCAAAACCAGAGTCTGTTTTATGCTCTCACCTACACTTCTGACTTTACGGGGGCTCTCCCCCATAACTGTTTCTCTCGGAGAAGAAGTAAACGTGCAGCTTCAAGGCAATAAATATTCTTGGGCATGACAAGAGTGTTTCAGCTTGCCGACTCCTCTGAAGGTTATCTAGCCCACCTTTATAGGTTTGTCCGGCCACATGTGATTGTTTACAGCCTCCCAACCTGAGAGGCATGAGATGTTTTAGACTTACTAAAGGCAAATTATTTTGGGGAGTTAGAAATTATTAGTATAGTTGGTTAGGAATTATATTGGTGAAGGGTTCTTCATTTGTTGTGTCAAAAATTGCTGCTAATTCCCTGCTCTGGGTGGGACAAGGATATTTTAGGTCAAACCTCTCTGCTGACAGACCAGCTTGTGTGACAGGATTATCCATACTGCTGCCACTAGGCACAAGATTGTTTACTACCTCTCAACTGTAAACAGCACAGAGAGTTTTGGAGTATTTTGAGAGTCTTAATTAGCATAGGACTTTTTCTTCTTGTTGAGTCAATGATTGCCACCAGGCCTCCATATCCTTAGGCACTTGGGAATATATTAATCAATGTATTTGGAATATAGCAAAGGAAATATAGCAGTTTTTGATGTTAGCAATACTAGACTTTTTGAGTTAATGGATTTTCACTTTTGTAATAGATCACTGTACTTTGTTATATATCACTGTGTCCTTTCTATGTAAGAATGTAACTTTATCATATCTTAAGACTAAATAGATCTTAAGGGGAGAATTGATGAAAGGATTTTCATTTGTTAGGCTGATGTTTGCTGATAAATCTCCATGTTCCCTACCCTTATAATGAATATAACTAGTATATAGGAGAAATAAGTATTAACCTTTAAGCATATAGGAGAAATAAGAATTCACCTTTAAGACTAATCATGTTAACCTTGGGTTAAATAAATTCCTTTCTTGATTGTAACTCACTACACCCTCACCCTATAGGAATGTAACTTTATTTGGAGGGTGGTGCCTGGTTTAAGAAAAAACACCCTTGGAAGAAATAAGTTTATTTGGTTATCAGAAAGAAAGGATCATAAAATGTCAGCAGGTCTCATTCATGGCCAGAAGATGATGTAAGATCCCTAAGACCTTTTTTTTTATACATTTATGTGAAGCACCTGATTTTGATAAAGGTCAGGATGCCGACTCCTGCGTGACTCTGTATTCATCCCTATGTGTAACAAGAGGTATACAAGCAAAACCAAAAATAAAGAAATCAGATCAGTTTCCGGAAAGACTGATTCCCCCATGTCGCTTCTTTTTTGCTCCCCGTTTTTCTGGCTGAATTCTCTACTGGAGGATGGATGTTATTCCACGTAATCCAAGTTATTCAGCCTCTTTTTCTCCAATAATCTTCCTACTACACTATCCATTTCTAATCTCTTTATATCTGGGATTAAATATGTATATTTCCAAAGACGACGACTACGTCCCCACCTTCGAATCACCCTGGATCCACCGGGGCTGGACCACGGCACTTTCCCTGCTTGGTCGGGAAAGAATTCCCGGGCGTTCCCACCGAATCTCAAGAAGAGGCGCTCTCCACAGGAAAGGCGAGAGGAATTCCAGGGTCGTGCCACAATTCCAAGAGTCCCCCAGATGTCTCAGTCCATTCCAGAGGAACCTGTTTTCCCTGCACTGCCTTGATTTTCACGCCGAGGATCGACTGGCACCACGGTGGCACGTGGGACCAGCGATGTGGGAAAGCCTCGTGGGAAAGCCTCGAGGGAAAAGCCCGTGGGGAAATACCTCGAGGGAAAGACACAGATCTCTTGATCCACGCGACGGGCAGCGTGACACTGCTACTGCAGCTCGGGAGGTAAGCGTTCTTGCATGATCCCGCTGAGAAGAGGACTGACACCCCTGGGGAGACTCAAGAAGTACCCAAGAACCATGTCAGCACGGGAGAGGAATCCTCAGGTACCGGCCTCGACTTCACACAAGGTCTTAGGCCCCACCATCGACGGGAGAGGAATCCCGAGAGGCCCCGTAGCCACTCGGATGGGAACTGGCCTTTCCTGACGCCACCAGAGCGGGTCCCTGAGGTCCCCAGCGAACGTTGAGAACACCTGCCACAATTCGAGAAAATCCAGGAGGTTCTCCCCACCAGGCAAGATGAGGCCAATTTCCGCTGAGGCTCTCGAGGCTAATCACACCTAAACTCTGGAAATTCCAAAAGGTTCCTTAACAACCTTGCCTGAAACTCAAGAAGTTCCCCGACATACCGTCTCCACTCCAGAGGAAGCACGAGGGTCCCGCCCACATCCAGAGGAGCCCCGTTTATGCCTCGGACCTCGAGATGACGGATCCTTTCCCTGCTTGGTCGGGAAAGAATTCCCGGCGTTCCCGTCCCATCTCAAGAGGAGGCGCTCTCCACAGGAAAGGCGAGCGGAACTCCAGGGTCGTACCACCATTCCAAGAGTCCCCCAGATGTCTCAGTCCATTCCAGAGGAACATGTTTTCCCTGCACTGCCTCGACTTTCAAGCCGAGGATCGACTCACACCCTGGTGGCAGGTGGGACAGCCCTGTGGGAAAGACTCTTGGGAAAGCCTTGAAGGAAAGACTTGAGTGAAAGCTACAGATCCCTTGACCACGCGTTAGGAAGCGTGACACTGCTGCTACAGCTCGGGAGGAAAGCGCACGTGCATGCCCACACTCGAGACGAGGACTGACTTCCCTGGGGAGACTCCAGAAGTACCCCAAGAACCATGTCAGCACTGGAGAGGAATCCTCAGGATCCGGCCTCGACTCCACACAAGGTCTTAGGCCCCGGCATCGACCCAAGAGGAATCCCGAGAGTCCCCCCTGGCAACTTGCATGGGGACTGGCCTTTCCTGAGGCCACGAGACCGGGTCCCTGAGGTCCCCGTCGTAATTCGAGAGCACCTGCCGTAACTCGAGAAAATCCAGGAGGTTCTCCCTACAGCAAAATGAGGCCTATTTCCACTGACGCATCTAGAGGCTAAGCACACCTAACCTCTGGAACTTCCAATGGTTCCTTCACACACTTGCTGCAACTCAAGAGCTTTCCCGACATACCCGTCTACACTCAAAGGAAGCACGAGGGTCCCGCCCACATCCAGAGAAGCCCGATCCCCCCTCGAGGCTCCAAAGGAGAGATCTTTTAACTGCTTGCATTTCCCGAGTCGAAGACCTTGTGTTGAGTTGGGACCGGAAACTGAGGATTCCTCTCCAGTGCTGACGTGGATTTTTGGGTACTTCTGGACTCTCCCCAGGGGAGTCAGTCCTCGTCTCGAGTGGGGAAATGCACGTGGGCTTTCCCCCTAAGGTGGCAGCAGTGTCATGCTACCCGACGGGTGGATCAAGGGATGTGTGGCTTTCCCTGTAGGATTTCCCATGAGGCTTTCCCACGAGGCTAACACACAGGGCTGTCCCACGTGCCACCGTGGTGTGAGTCGATCCTCGGCGTGACAGTCAAGGCAGTGCAGGTAAAAGAGTTTCCTTTGGAATGGACTCAGTCCTCTGGGGGACTCTTGGATGGTGGCACACCCTGGAGTTCCTCTCGCCTTTCCTGTGGAGAGCGCTTCCTCTTGAGATGCGACGGGAATGCCGGGAATTCTTTCCGACCACGCAGGGAAAGGATCCCTCATCTCGAGCTACAAGGAGGAAAAGGGCCTCCTCTGGATGTGCAAGGGACGCTCGCGCTTCCTCTCGA
>NW_017214630.1:0-14539 GCF_001704415.2 Capra hircus
AGAGGAAGCACGAGGGTCCGGCCTCCTCCAGAGGAGCTCCTTTTCCAGCTCCCAAATCTCGAGATGAGGATCCTTCCCTGCTTCCTCGGGAAAGAATTCCCAACGTTTCCGACGCATCTCAAGATGAGGCGCGCTGCACAGGAAAGGCGAGAGGAACTCATGGGCGTCGCCCATTCCAAGTGTGCCCCCAGATGTCTCCGTCCATTCCAGAGGATCCTGTTTTCCCTGCACTGCTTTGACTTTCATGCCGAGGATCGACTCACACCATGGTGGCACGTGGAGAGCCCTGTGGGAAAGCCTCGTGGGACAGCCTCGAGGAAAGTAACAGATCCCTTTATCCACGCGACGGGAAGCGTGACACTGCTGCTACAGCTCGGGAGGAAAGCGCACGTGCATGCCCCCACTCGAGACGAGGACTGACTCCCCTGGGGAGACTCCAGAAGTACCCCCAAGATGCATGTCAGCCCTGGAGAGGAATCCTCAGGTTCCGGCCCCGACTCCACACAAGGTCTTAGGCCCTGGCATCGACGGGAGAGGTACAGCGACAGGCCCTCTAGCAACTCGCATGGGGACTGGCCTTTCCTGAGGTCACCAGAGCGGGTCCATGAGGTCCCCGTCGTAAGTCAAGAGCACCTGCCGCAACTCGGTAAAATCCAGGAGGTTCTCCCCTGCAGGCGAGATGAGGCCCGTTTCCACTGAGGTGTCTCGAGGCTAATCACACTTGACCGCTGGAACTTCCAAAGAGTCTTTCACAGCCATGCTGCAACTCAAGAAGTTCCCCGACATACCCGTCTCCACTCAAGAGGAAGCACGAGGGTCCCGGCCACATCCAGAGGAGCTCCGTTTCCGGCTCGTAGCTCTAGAGGACGGATCCTTTCCCTGCTTGGTCCGGAAAGAATTCCCGGCATTCCCATCGCATCTCAAGAGGAGGCGCTCTCCAAAGGAAAGGGGAGAGGAACTGCAGGGTCGTGCCACCATTCCAAGACTCCCCCAGATATCTCAGTCCGTTCCACAGGAACCTGTTTTCCCTGCACTGCCTCGGCTTTCACGCCGAGGATCGACTCACACCACCGTGACACGTGGGACAGCCCTGTGGGAAAGCTCGTGAGAAAGACTCGAGGGAAAGCCACAGATCCCTTGGTCCACGCAAGGGGAAGCGTGACACTGCTGCTACAGCATGGGAGGAAAGGGCACGCTCATGTCCCCACTCGAGACGACGCCTGACTCCTTTGTGGAGACTCCAGAAGTACCCCAAAATCCATGTCAGCACTGGAGAGGAATCCTCAGGTTCTGGCCCCGACTCCACACAAGGTCTTAGGGCCCGGCATCGACGGGAGAGGAATCCCGAGAGGCCCCCAAGCAATTCACAGGGGGACTGGCCTTTCCTGAGGCCACCAGAGCGGGTCCTGAGGTCCCCATCGTAATTCGAGAGCACGTGCCGCAACTCGGGAAAATCCAGGAGGTTCTCCTTTCCAGGCGAGATGAGGCGCATTTCCGCTGAGGCGTCTCGAGGCTAATCACACCTAACCTCTGGAACTTCTAAAGGGTCCTTCACACCCTTGCTGCAACTCAAGAAGTTCCCCGACATACCCTTCTGCACTCGAGAGGAAGCACGAGAGGCCCGCCCACATCCAGAGGAGCCCCGCTTCCGCTCATAGCTCGAGAGGAGGGATCCTTTCCCTGCGTGGTCGGGAAAGAATTCCCGGCGTTCCCGTCACAGCTCAAGAGGGGCGCTCTCCACAGGAAAGGCGAGAGGAACTCCAGGGTCGTGCCACCATTCCCAGAGTCCCCCAGATGTCTCAGTCCATTCCAGGGAAACCTGTTTTCCCTGCACTGCCTCGACTTTCAAGCCGAGGTTGACTCACACAACGGTGGCACGTGGGATAGCCTTGTGGTAAAGCCTCGTGGGAAACCCTGGTGGGTAAGCCTTGAGGGAAAGCCACAGATCCCTTGATCCACGCGAAGGGAAGCATAACACTGCTGCTACATCTCGGGAGGAAAGCGCACGAGCATGCCCCCACTCGAGACGAGGACTGACTTCCCTGGGGAGACTCCAGAAGTACCCAATATTCATGTCAGCACTGGAGAGGTATCCTCAGTTTCTGACACTGACTCCACACAAGGTCTTAGGCCCAGGCATCGCCGGGAGAGGAATCCTGAGGGGCCCCTGAGCAACTCGCATGGGGACTGGCCTTTCCTGAGGCCACCAGAGCGGGTCCCTGAGGTCCCCGTCGTAAGTCGAGAGCACCAGCCGCAACTCGAGAAAATCCAGGAGGTTCTCCCGTCCAGGCGAGATGAGGCCCATTTTCTCTGAGGCGTCTCGAGGCTAATCACACCTAAACTCTGGAACTTCCAAAGGGTCCTTCACACCCTTCCTGCAACTCAAGGAGTTCCCGGATATACCCGTCTCCACTCGAGAGGAAGCACGAGCGTCCCGCCCACATCCAGAGGAGCCCGTGACCGCCTCCTATCTCGAGAGGTGGGATCCTTTCCCTGCAGGGTCGGGAAAGAATTCCCGGCTTTCCCGTCGCATCTCAAGAGGCGGCATCTCCACAAGTAAGGCAAGAGGAACTCCAGGGTCGTGCCACCATTACCAGATTCCCCCAGATGTCTCAGTCCATTCCAGGGAAACCTGTTTCCCTGCACTGCCTCGACTTTCAAGCCGAGGCTCGACTCACACCACGGTGGCAAGTTGGACAGCCCTGTGGGAAAGCCTCGTGTGAAAGCCTTGGGGAAAGCCTCGAGGGAAAGCCACAGATCCCATGATCCACGCGAAAGGGTAGAGAGACACTGCTGCTACAGCTCGGGAGGAAAGCGCACGTGCATGCCCCCAATCGAGACGAGGACTGACTCCCCTGGGGAGACACCAGAAGTACCCCAAGATCCATTTCACACTGGAGAGGAATCCTCAGATTCCGGCATCGTCTCCACACAAGGTTTTAGGCCACGACACAGACGGGAGAGGAACCCCGAGAGGCCGTCGAGCAACTCGCATGGGGACTGGCCTTTCCTGAGGCCACAAGACCGGGTTCCTAAGGTCCCCGTGGTAAGTGAGAGCACGTGTCGCAACTCGCGAAAATCCACCAGGTTCTCCCCTCCAGGCGAGATGAGGCCCCATTTCCGATGAGGCGTCTCGAGGCTAATCACACCTAACCTCTGGAACTTCCAAAGGGTTCTTCACACCCTTGCTGCAACTCAAGAAGTTCCCCGACAAACCCGACTCCACTCCAGAGGAAGCACGAGAGTCCCGCCCACATCCAGAGGAGCCCCGTTTCCGCCTCCTAGCTCGAGAGGAGGGATCCATTCCCTGCGTGGTCGGGAAAGAATTCCCGGCGTTCCCGTCGCATCTCAAGTGGAGGCGCTCTCTACAGGAAAGGCGAGAGGAACTCCAGGGTCGTGCCACATTCCCAGAGTCCCCCAGATGTCTCAGTCCATTCCAGGGAAAACTGTTTTCCCTGCACTGCCTCGACTTTCAAGTCGAGGATCGACTCACACCACGGTGGCAAGTTGGACAGCCCTGTGGGAAAGCCTCGTGGGAAAGCCTCGAGGGAAAGCCACAGATACCTTGATCCAAGCGAAGGGAAGTGTGACACTGCTGCTACATCTGGAAAGGAAAGCACACGTGGCATGCCCCCACTCGAGACGAGGACTGACTCCCCTGGGGAGACTCCAGAAGTACCCCAAGATCCATGTCAGCAATGGAGAGGAAACCTCAGGTTCTGGCACCAACTCCAAACAAGGCCTTAGGCCCCGATATTGACGGGAGAGGAATCCCAAGAGGCCCCAGAGCAACTAGCATGGGGACTGGCCTTTCCTGAGGCCACCAGAGCGGATCCCTGAGGTCCCCGTCGTAAGTCAAGAGCACCTGCCGCAACTCGAGAAAATCGAGGAGGTTCTCCCCTCCAGGCGAGATGAGGCCCATTTCTGCTTAGGCGTCTCGAGGCTATTCACACCTAAACTCTGGAACTTCCAAAGGGTCCTTCACACCCTTGCTGCAACTCAAGAAGTTCCCCTACATACCCCTCTCCACTCAAGAGGAATCCGAGAGTCCCGCCCATATCCAGAGTGGCCCCGTTTCCGCCTGCAAGCTCGACAGGAGGGATCCTTTCCCTGCTTGGTGGGGAAAGAATTCCTAGCGTTCCCGTCGCATCTCAAGAGGAGGCGCTCTCCACAGGAAAGGCGAGAAGAACTCCAGGATCAGGCCCCTTTCCCAGAGTCCCCCAGTTTGTCTCAGTCCATTGCAGGGAAACCTGTTTTCCTTGCACTGCCTCGACTTTCAAGCCCAGATTCGACTCACACCACGGTGGCACGTGGGACAGCCCTGTGGGAAAGCCTCGTGGGAAAGCCTCGTGGGAAAGCCTCGTGGGAAAGCCTCCAGGGAAAGCCAAAGATCCCTTGATCCACGGGAAGGGAAGCGCGACACTGCTGCTACAGCTCGGGAGGAAAGCGCACGTGCATGCCCCCAATCGAGACTAGGACTGACTCCCCTGGGTAGACTCCAGAAGTACCCCAAAATCCATCTCAGCAGTGGAGAGGAATCCTCAGGTTCCGGCACCGACTCCACACAAGATCTTAGGCCCCGGCATTAATGGGAGAGGAATCCCGAGAGGCCCCGAGCAACTCGCATGGGGACTGGCCTTTCCTGAGGGCACTAGAGCGGGTCCCTGAGGTCCCCGTCGTAAGTCGAGAGCACCTGCCGCAACTCTAGAAAATACAGGAGGTTCTCCCCTCCAGGCGAGATGAGGCCCATATCCGCTGAGGCGTCTCGAGGCTAATCAATTCTAACATCTGGAACTTCCAAAGGGTCCTTCACTCCCTTGCTGCAACTCAAGAAGTTCCCCAACATACCCATCTCCCTTGAGAGGAAGCACGAGAGTCCCGCCCACATCCAGAAGAGCCCCGTTTCCGTCTCATAGCTTGAGAGGAGGGATCCTTTCCTTGCGTGGTCGGGAGAAAAATTCCCGGCATTTCCGTCGCATCTCAAGATGAGGCGCTCTCCACACGAAGGCGAGCGGAACTCCAGGGTCGTGCCACCATTCCCAGAGTCCCCCCGATGTCTCAATCCATTCTAGGGAAAACTGTTTTCCCAGCACTGGCTCGACTTTCTAGCCGAGGATCGACTCACCCCACGGTGGCACGTGGGACAGCCCTGTGGTAAAGCCTCGTGGGAAAGCCTCGTGGGAAAGCCTCGGGGGAAAGCCACAAATCCCTTCATACACACGAAGGGAAGGTGTTACTGCTCCTACAGCTCGGGAGGAAAGAGGACGTGCATGCCCCACTCGAGACGAGGACTGACTCCCCTGGGGGGACTCCAGAAGTTCCCAAGATCCATGTCAGCACTGGAGAGGAATCCTCAGGTTCCGGCACCGACTCCACACAAGATCTTAGGCCCCGGCATCGACGGGAGAGGAATCCCGAGAGGCTCCCGAACAACTCGCATGGGGACTGGCCTTTCCTGAGGCCACTAGAGCGGGTCCCTGAGGTCCCAGTCGTAAGTCGAGAGCACCTGCCGCAACTCGAGAAAATACAGGAAGTTCTCCCCTCCAGGCGAGATGAGGCCCATTTCCGCTGAGGCGTCTCAAGGCTAATCAATTCTAACATCTGGAACTTCCAAAGGGTCCTTCACACCCTTGCTGCAACTCAAGAAGTTCCCTGACATACCCGCCTCCACTTGAGAGGAAGCACGAGAGTCCCGGCCACATCCAGAAGAGCCCGTTTCCGTCTCATAGCTCGAGAGGAGGGATCCTTTCCCTGCGTGTTCGGGAAAAAATTCCCGGCATTTCCGTCGCATCTCAAGAGGAGGCACTCTCCACAGGAAAGGCGAGAGGAACTCCAGGGTCGTGCCACCATTCCAGAGTCCCCCAGATATCTCAGTCCATTCCAGGGAAACCTGTTTTCCCAGCTCTGCGTCGACTTTCAAGCCGAGGATCAACTCACACCACGGTGGCACGTGGAACAGCCCTGTGGGAAAGCCTCGTGGGAAAGCCTCTTGGGAAAGCCTCGTGGGAAAGCCTCGAGGGAAATCCACAGATCCCTTGATCCATATGAAGGGAAGCGCAACACTGCTGCTACAGCACGGGAGGAAATCGCACGTCCATGCCCCCACTCGAGACGAGGACTGACTCCTCTGGGAGACTCCAGAAGTACCCCAAGATCCATGTCAGTACTAGAGAGGAATCCTCAGTTTCCGGCACTGACTCCACACAAAGTCTTAGGCCTCAGCATCGACGGGAGAGGAATCCCGAGAGGCCCCGAGCAACTCGCATGGGGACTGGCCTTTCCTGAGGCCACCAGTGTGGGTCCCTGAGGTCCCCGTCATAAGTCGAGAGCACCTGCCGAAACTCGAGAAAATCCAGGAGATTCTCCCTCCAGGCGAGATGAGGCCCATTTCTGCTGAGGCGTCTCGAGGCTAATCACACCTAACCTCTGGAACTTCCAAATGGTCCTTCACACCCTTGCTGCAACTCAAGAAGTTCCCCGACATACCCGTCTCCACTCGAGAGGAAGCACGCCTGTCCGCCCACATCCAGAGGAACCCCGTTTCCGCCTCCTAGCTCGAGAGGAGGGATCCTTTCCCTGCGTGGTCGGGAAAAATTCCCGGCGTTCCGTCGCATCTCAAGAGGAGGCGCTCTCCACAGGAAAGGCGAGAGGAACTCCAGGTTCGTGCTACCATTCCCAGAGTCCCCCAAATGTCTGCGTCCATTCCAGGAAACCTGTTTTCCCTGCACTGCCTTGACTTTCAAGCCGATGATCGACTCACACCACGGTGGCACGTGGGACAGCCCTGTGGGAAAGCCTCGTGGGAAAGCCTCGTGGGAAAGCCTCGTGGAAAGCCAGGGAAAGCCACAGATCCCTTGATCCACGCGAAGTGAAGCACGACACTGCTGCTACAGCTCAGGAGGAAAGCGCACGTGCATGCCCCCACTCGAGACGAGGACTGACTCCCCTGGGGAGACTGCAGAAGAACCCCAAGATCCATGTCTGCACTGGAGAAGAATCCTCAGGTTCCGGCACCGACACCCACACAAGGTCTTAGGCCCGGCATCGACGGGAGAGGAATCCCGAGAGGCCCATGAGCAACTCGCATGGGGACTGGCCTTTCCTGAGGCCACCAGAGCGGGCCCCTGAGGTCCCCGTCGTAAGTCGAGAGCACCTGACGCAACTCGAGAAAATCCAGGAGGTTCTCCCCTCAGGCGAGATGAGGCCCATTTCTGCTGAGGCGTCTCGAGGCTAATCACTTCTAACGTCTGGAACTTCCAAATGGTCCTTCACTCCCTTGCTGCAACTCAAGAAGTACCCCGACATACCCATCTCCACTTGAGAGGAAGCACGAGAGTCCCGCCCACATCCAGAGAGCCCCGTTACCGTCTCATAGCTTGAGAGGAGGGATCCTTTCCCTGCATGGTCGGGAAAAAATTCCCGGCATTTCCGTCGCATCTCAAGATGAGGCGCTCTCCACAGGAAAGGCGAGAGGAACTCCAGGGGTTGTGCCACCATTCCCAGAGTCCCCCAGATGTCTCAGTCCATTCCAGGGAAACCTGTTTTCCCAGCACTGCATCAACTTTCAAGCCGAGGATCGACTCATACCACGGTGGCACGTGGGACAGCCCTGTGGGAAAGCCTCGTGGGAAAGCCTCGAGTGAAAGCCACAAATCCCTTCATACACACGAAGGGAAGGGTGTTACTGCTCCTTCAGCTCGCAAGGAAAGAGCACTTGCATGCCCCCACTCCAGACGAGGACTGACTGCCCTGGGGAGACTCCAGAAGTACCCCAAGATCCATGTCAGCACTGGAGAGGAATTCTCAGGTTCCGGCACCGAATCCACACAAGATCTTAGGCCTGGCATCGACGGGAGAGGAATCCCGAGAGGCCACGAGCAACTCGCATGGGGACTGGCCTTTCCTGAGGCCTCCAGAGCGGGTCCCTGAGTTCCCCGTCGTAAGTCGAGAGCTCCTGCCGCAACTCGAAAATATCCAGGAGGTTCTCCCCTCCAGGCGAGATGAGGCCCATTTCCAATGAGGCGTCTCGAGGCTAATCACACCTAACCTATGGAACTTCCAAAGGGTCCTTCACACCCTTGCTGCAACTCAAGAAGTTCCCCGACATAGCCGTCTCCACTCGAGAGGAAGCGCGAGAGTCCCGCCACATCCAGAGGAGCCCCGTTTCCTTCTCCTAGCTCGAGGGGAGGGATCCTTTCCTGCGTGGTCGGGAAAGAATTCCCGGCGTTCCCGTCTCATTTCAAGAGGGGGCGCTCTCCACAGGAAAGCGAGAGTAAACTCCAGGGTCGTGCCACCATTCCAAGAGTCCCCAGATATCTCAGTCTGCGGGGTCCATCCCCGCTGGATCCAGGGAATTCCAGGGATGGACGGCGTTGGGGTGGAAAGACTTGTTTATTTTATTAATGTAAGATTAGATTAAGAATCTATAGTGTAGTAAGAAGATTAAGTCGAGGAAGTGGGCTGAATAACTTGGTTTTCGCCGAAGGCCAATAAAATTCCAGACAAGGAATTTGCACCATCTACCTTGGGCCACCGGCGCCTGCTTGAATATCTAAGGGATGCCTCGACTTAAACCTCCCTTTCGTGCAGGTCTTAACAGCCAGGCCAAGTAAGTAGACCTGGCGAGCCTCCGCGCCCCTAGTGGTGATTCAGCCTGAAGTTAAAGTAAAGAGCAGAGAGAAGGCAAGGAGAGAAGAAGCAAGAGAGGAAAGACACGGGGGGGGGGGGGCCTGAGTCCCAAGAAACCAGGCCGAGAGACTAGTTCGAGAAACTGGTCTGAGAAACTGGCCCTATCCTTTATTGTTCAGAAGGACTTTTATACTTTTGATAAAACATGGAGATCAATGGGTAACACAAAATTATGTAGCTTTCTCTGCCCAGACTCTTTCTGTACATCATTTTGTAAATAAAAGGTCTCAGGTGATTTACATTATCATCTGGCCAAGAGGCTTGTTAACACTTTTTGGCTCTCTTCCTTAATGAATGTTAATTTTGTTTTCTCCTGAAGTGTTTTTCTTTAATCTGCATCTCCTTAAAGCATTAAAGTTACATCTCTAAAGAACAAAGGTGAGGTGGGTTATAACAAAGAAGGTACTTAACTCAAAGATCTAATGTTGCTAATAACAGGTCTGCTACTTGTTTTTTTATATACCAACTATATCTAAAAAATAAAGGATATGAAAATTTAGCAGCAAGCATTGACCCAACAAATGAAACTTTTAATCAGTCCTATTCTAAAGATTTTGACTCCTCGGATGCCCCTACATTCCTAGGATGCTTTAAGCTTCCTGTGCCTCCTGCGGCCAGGAGGCCTCAAACAATCACATGCTCAGCAGTTAGAGTCCTGCAGGCAGGCTAGAAAGCCATCAGAGGGGTTTTTGGATTGAAACACTCTTTCAAATGCAGAAGACTAAAGCCCTGAATTGACTTTTTCCAGAAAATGTGAGAAGAGTGGAAAGGCAGAGCAAAAAAGCCGGCAGATTTTTGTTGGGGTACATGTGTAGGAATTTGCAGAGGGGTTCCTGAAGTCTGAACACACCTTGCGTATGTCACCTTCCTTCCTCATAACCTTATCACGGGCGGGAGTCCTCACACTTGCTCCCAGCATCAGTCCAATCCAGAGGTACCTATTTTCCCTGCACTGCCTCGACTTTCACGCGAGGATCGACTCCCACCACGGTGGCACGTGGGACAGCCCTGTGGGAAAGCCTCGTGGGAAAGCCTCGTGGGAAAGCCTCAAGGGAAAGACACATATCCCTCGATCCACGCGAAGGGAAGCGTGACACTGCGGCTACAACTAGGGAGGAAAGAGCTCGTGCATGACCCCACTGGCGACGAGAACTGACTCCCCTAGAGTAACTCCAGAAGTACCCCAAGATCCACGTCAGCACTGCAGAGGAATCCTCAGGTGACGGCCCCGAATCCACACAAGTCTTAGGCGCCAGCACCGATGGGAGAGGAATCACGAGAGGTCCCCTAACAACTCGCATGGGGACTGGCCTTTCCTGAGGCCACCAGAGCGGGACCCTGAGGTCCCGTCGTAAGTCAAGAGCACCTGCCGCAACTCGAGAAAATCCAGGAGGTTCTCCCCTCCAGGCGAGATGAGGCCCATTTCCGCTGAGGGGCTAGAAGCTAATCACACCTCACCTCTGGAACTTCCAAAGGGTCCTTCACACCCTTGCTGCAACTCAAGAAGTTCCCCGACATACCCGTCTCCACTCGAGAGGAAGCACGAGCGTCCCGCCCACATCCAGAGGAGCTCCGTTTCCACCCTGCAGCTTGAGATGAGGGATCCTTTCCCTACTTTGTCGGGAAAGAATACCCGGCTTTCCCGTCACGTTCAAGAGAAGGTGCTCTCCACAGGAAAGGCGAGAGGAACTCCAGGGTCGTGCCACCATTCCAAGTGTCCCCCAGATGTCTAAGTCCATTCCAGAGGAACCTGTTTGCCCTGCACTGCCAAGACTTTCACGTCGAGGATCGACTCCCACCACGGTGGCACGTGGGACAGCCCTGTGGGAAAGCCTCGTGGGATAGCCTCAGGGGAAGACTCGAGGGAAAGCCACGGATCCCTTGATCCATGCGACGGGAAGCATGACACTGCTGCAACAGCTCGGGAGGAAATCGCCCGTGCATGCCCCCAGTCGAGACGAGAACTGACTCCCTGGGGGAGAATCCAGAAGTACTCCAAGGTCCATGTCAGCACTGGAGAAGAATCCTCAGATTCCGGCCCCGAATCCACACAAGGTCTTAGGCCCGGCATCGACGAGAGAGGAATCCTGAGAGGCCCCCTAGCAACTCGCATTGGGACTGGCCTTTCCTGAGGCCATCAGAGTGGGTCCCTGAGGTCCCCGACGTAAGTTGAGAGCACCTGCGGCAACTCGAGAAAATCCGGGAGGTTCTGCCCTCCAGGCGAGATGAGGCCCATTTCTGCTGAGTCATCTCGAGGCTAATCACACAAAACCTCTGGAACATATAAAGGGTCCTTCACACCCTTGCCGAAACTCAGGAAGTTCCCCCACATACCCGTCTCCACTCGAGAGAAAGCAGGAGCGTCCCGCCCAAATACAGAGGAGCCCCGTTTCAGTCTCGTAGCACGAGATGAGGGATCCATTTCCTTATTGGTCCGGAAAGAATTCCCGGTGTTCCCGTCGCATCTCAAGAGGAGATGCTCTCCACAGGAAAGGCGAGAGGAACTCCAGGGTCGTTCCACCATTCCAAGAGTCCCCCAGATGACTCAGTCCATTCCAGGGGAACCTGTTTTCCCTGCACTGCCTCGAGTATCACGCCGAGGATCGACTCACACCACGGTGGCACGTGGAACAGACCTGTGGGAAAGCCTCATGGGAAAGCCTCGTGGAAAGCCTCGAGGGAAAGCCACAGATCCATTGATCCACGTGAGGGGAAGCGTGACACTGCTGCTACAGCTTGGGAGGAAGGCGCACGTGCATTCCCCCACTCGAGACGAAGGCTGACTCCCCTGGGTAGACTCCAGAAGTACCCCAAGATCCATGTCAGCACTGGAGAGGAATCCTCAGGTTCCGACCCCGACTCCACACAAGGTCTCAGGCCCTGGTATAGATGGGAGACGAATCCCGAGTGGCCTCCTAGCAGCTTGCATGAGGACTGGACTTTATTGAGCCCAACAGAACTCGTCCCTGATGTCCAACTCGTAACTCGAGAGCACCTCTCTCAACTCAACAAAATCCAGGAGGTTCTCCCCTCCAGGCGAGATGAGGCCCTTTTCCGCTGAGGCGTCTCGAGGCTAATCACACCTAATATCTGGAATTTCCAAAGACTCTTTCAAACCCTTGTACAACTCAAGAATTTCCCACAGGAACGTCTCCACTCGGGAGCAACTAGGGTCTAACTCACATACAGATGTTCCATTTTTCCGCATCTTTTGTGGGAATGAGGGACCCTTACACATCAGCTGAACTTTCGGGATTACTCTCCAGACGATGCCGAGGCCTAAGACCTTGTGTTGAGTCAGGGCCCAAATCTGAATTGGCTAGGAGGGGAAAACCTCCTGTTTACTGTCACTTGGATCAAGGGACCTGTGGTTTTCCCTCGAGGCTTTCCCAGGACGCTTTCCCAGGAGGTTTTCCCACAAGGCTGTCCTACGTGCCACCGTGGTGTGAGTCGATCCTTGGCGAAAGTTAAGGCAGTGCAGGGAAAACAGTTTCCTCTGGAATGGACTGAGACATCTGGGGGACTCTTGGAATGGAGGCACGAACCTGGAGTTGCTCTCGCCTTTCCTGTGGAGTTCCTCTCGCCTTTCCTGTGGAGAGCGCCTCCTCTTGAGATGCGACAGGAACGCCGGGAATTCTTTCCGGACCACGCAGGGAAAGGATCCCTGCTCTCGAGCTATGAGGCGGAAACGGGGCTCCTCTGGATGTGGGCGGAACTCTCGTGCTTCCTCTCGAATGGAGATGGGTATGTCGGGAACTTCTTGAGTTGCAGCAAGGGTGTGAAGGATCCTTTCGAAGTTCCAGAGGTTAGGTGTGATTCGCCTCGAGATGCCTCAGCGGAAATGGGCCTCATCTCGCCTGGAGGGGAGAACCTCCTGGATTTTCGAGTTGCGGCAGGCGCTCTCGACTTACGACGGGGACCTCAGGGACCCGCTCTGGTGGCCTCAGGAAAGGCCAGTCCCCATGCGAGTTGTCGGGGCCTCTCGGGATTCCTCTCCCTTCGATGCCGGGGCACCTTGTGTGGAGTCGGTGCCGGAACCTGACTATTACTCTCCAGTGGTGACATGGATCTTGGGGTACTTCTGGAGTCTCCCCAGGGGAGTCAGTCCTCATCTCGAGTGGGGCATGCAGGTGCGCTTTCCTCCCGAGCTTTAGCAGCAAAGTCACGCTTCCCTTCGCGTGGATCAAGGGATCTGTGGCTTTCCCTCGAGGCTTTCCCACGAGGCTTTCCCACAGGGCTGTCCCACGTGCCACCGTGGTGTGAGTCGATCCTCGGCTTGAAAGTCGAGGCAGTGCAGGGAAAACAGGTTTCCCTGGAATGGACTGAGACATCTGGGGGACGCTGGGAATGGTGGCACCCTGGAGTTCCTCTCGCCTTTCCTGTGGAGAGCGACTCCTCTTGAGATGCTACGGGAACGCCTGAAACTCTTTCCCGACCACGCAGGGAAAGGATCCCTCCTCTCGAGCTAGGAGGCGGAATCGGGACTCCTCTGGATGTGGGCTTGACTCTCGTACTTCCTCTCGAGAGGAGACGGTTATGTCGGGGAACTTCTTGAGTTGCAGCAAGGTTGTGAAGAACCGTTTGTAAGTTCCAGAGGTTAGGTGTGATTAACCTCGAGACGCCTCAGCAGAAATGGGCCTCATCTCGCCTGGAGGGGAGAAATCTTGGATTTTTTCGAGTTGCGGCAGGTGCTCTCGACTTACGACTGGGACCTCAGGGACCCTCTCTGGTGGCCTCAGGAAAGGCCATTCCCCATGCGAGTTGCTCGGGGGCCTCTCGGGTTTCCTCTCCCGTCGTTGCCGGGGCCTAAGACCTTGTGTGGAGTCGGTGCAGGAACCTGAGGATTCCTCTCCAGTGCTGACATGGATCTTGGGGTACTTCTGGAGTCTCCCCAGGGTAGTCAGTCCTCCTCTCGAGAGGGCGCAGGCACGTGCGTTTTCCTCCCGAGCTGTAGCAGCAGTGTAATGCTTCCCTTCTCGTGGATCAAGGGATCTGTGGCTTTCCCTCGGGCTGTCCCATGAGGCTTTCCCACGAGGCTTTCCCACGAGGCTTTCCCACAAGGCTGTCCCACGTGACACCGTGGTGTGAGTCGATCCTCGGCTTGAAAGTCGAGGCAGTGCAGGGAAAACAGGTTTCCCTGGAGTGGACTGAGACATTTGGGGGACACTGGGAGTGGTGGCACGACCCTGGAGTTCCTCTCGCCTTTCCTGTGGAGATTGCCTACTGTTGAGATGCGACGGAAATCCCGGGAATTCTTTCCCGACCACGCAGGGAAAGGATCCCTCCTCTCGAGCTAGGAGGCGGAAACGGGCTCCTCTGGATGTGGGCGGGACTCTCGTGCTTCCTCTCGAGTGGAGACGGGTATGTTGGGAACTTCTTGAGTTGCAGCAAGGGTGTGAAGACCCTTTGGAAGTTCCAGAGGTTGGGTGTGATTAGCCTCGAGAGCCTCAGCGGAAATGGGGCCTCATCTCGCCTTCAAGGAGAACCTCCTGATTTTTCGAGTTGCGGAGGTGCTCTCGACTTACGACGGGGACCCAGGGACCCGCTCTGGTGGCCTCAGGAAAGGCCAGTCCCCATGCGAGTTGCTCGGGGGCCTCTCGGGATTCCTCTCCCGTCGATGCAGGGCCTAAGACCTTGTGTGGAGTCGGTGCCGGAACCTGAGGATTCCTCTCCAGTGCTGACATGGATCTTGGGGTACTTCTGGAGTCTCCCCAGGGGAGTCAGTCCTCGTCTCGAGTGGGGGCATGCACGTGCGCTTTCCTCCCGAGCTGTAGCAGCAGTGTCGCGCTTCCCTTCGCGTGGATCAAGGGATCTGTGGTTTCCCTCGAGGCTTTCCCACATGGCTGTCCCA
>NW_017214631.1:0-14537 GCF_001704415.2 Capra hircus
GGGGGAACGTCTTGAGTTGCAGAGCAAGGAGTGCTGAAGGACCCCTTGGAAGTTCCAGATGTTAGTGTTATTAGGCTCGAGACGCCTCAGCGGAAGTGGGCCTCATC
Source organism: Capra hircus (assembly GCF_001704415.2). Classification (NCBI taxonomy): domain Eukaryota; kingdom Metazoa; phylum Chordata; class Mammalia; order Artiodactyla; family Bovidae; genus Capra; species Capra hircus. Next base: position 108 of record NW_017214631.1, read on the forward strand.
TCGCCTGGAAGGGAGAACCTCCTGGATTTTCTCGAGTTGCAGCAGGTGCTCTCGACTTACGACGGGGACCTCAGGGACCCGCTCTGGTGGCCTCAGGAAAGGCCAGTCCCCATGCGAGTTGCTTGCGGGCCTCTCAGGATTCCTCTCCCGTCGTTGCCGGGCCTAAAATCTTGTGCGGAGTCAGTGCCGGAACCTGAGGATTCCTCTCCACTGCTTACGTGGATCTTGGGGGTACTTCTGGAGTCTCCCCAGGGGAGTCAGTCCTCGTCTCGAGTCAGGGCATGCACCGGCGCTTTCCTCCCGAACAGTAGCAGCTGTGTCATGCTTTCCCTTCGCATGGATCAAGGGATCTGTGGCTTTCCCTCGAAGCTTTCCCCACGACGCTTTCCCACAGGGCTGTCCCACGTGCCACCGTGGTGTGAGTCGATCCTCGGCTTGAAAGTCGAGGTCAGTGCAGGGAAAACAGGTTTCCCTGGAATGGACTGAGACATCTGGGGACTCTGGGAATGGTGGCACGACCCTGGAGTTCCTCTCGCCTTTCCTGTCGAGAGAGCGTCCACTTGAGATGCGACGGGGAACGCCGGGAATTCTTTCCCCACCACGCAGGAAAAGGAATCCCTACCTCTCGAGCTATGAGAGCGGAAACGGGGCATCCTCTGGATGTGGGCGGGACTCTCGTGCTTCCTCTCGAGTGGAGACGGGTATGTCGGGGAACTTCTTGAGTTGCAGCAAGGGTGTGAAGGACCCTTTGGAAGTTCCAGATGGTTAGATGTGATTAGCCTCGAGAGCCTCAGCGGAAATGGGCCTCATCTCGCCTGGAGGGGAGAAACCTCCTGGATTTTCTCGAGTTGCGGCAGGTGCTCTCGACTTACGACGGGGACCTCAGGGACCCGCTCTGGTGGCCTCAGGAAAGGCCAGTCCACCATGCGAGTTGCTCGGGGGCCTCTCGGGATTCCTCTCCCGTCGATGCCGGGGCTAAGACCTTGTGTGGAGTCGGTGCCGGAACCTGAGGATTCCTCTCCAGTGCTGACATGGATCTTGGGGTACTTCTGGAGTCTCCCCAAGGAGTCAGTCCTCGTCTCGAGTGGGGCATGCACGTGCGCTTTCCTCCCGAGCTGTAGCAGCAGTGTCACGCTTCCCTTTGCGTGGATCAAGGGATCTGTGGCTTTCCCTCGAGGCTTTCCCACGAGGCTTTCCCACGAGGCTTTCCCACAGGGCTGTCCCACGTGCCACCGTGGTGTGAGTCGATCCTCGGCTTGAAAGTCGAAGGCAGTCGCAGGGAAAACAGGTTTCCCTGGAATGGACTGAGACATCTGGGGACTCTGGGAATGGTGGCACGACCCTGGAGTTCCTCTCGCCTTTCCTGTGGAGAGTGCCTCCTCTTGAGATGCGACGGGAACACCGGGAATTCTTTCCCGACCACGCAGGGAAAGGATCCCTCCGTTTCGAGCTAGGAGGCAGGAAACGGGGCTCCTCTGGATAGTGGGACGGGACTCTCGTGCTTACCTCTTCGAGTGGAGACGGGTATGTCGGGGAACTTCTTGAGTTGCAGCAAGGGTGTGAAGGACCCTTTGGAAGTTCCAGATATTAGATGTGATTAGCCTCAAGACGCCTCAGCGGAAATGGGCCTCATCTCGCCTGGAGGGGAGAACCTCCTGGATTTTCTCGAGTTGCGGCAGGTGCTCTCGACTTACGACGGGGACCTCAGGGACCCGCTCTGGTGGCCTCAGGAAAGGCCAGTCCCCATGCGAGTTTCTCGGGGGCCTCTCGGGATTCCTCTCCCGTCGATGCCGGGGCCTAAGATCTTGTGTGGACTCGGTGCCGGAATCTGAGGATTCCTCTCCAGTGCTGACATGGATCTTGGGGTACTTCTGGAGTCTCCCGAGAAGAGTCAGTCCTCGTCTCGAGTGGGCGACATGCACGTGCGCTTTCCTCCCGAGCTGTAGCAGCAGTGTCACGCTTCCCTTTGCTTGGATAAAGGGATCTGTGGCTTTCCCTCGAGGCTTTCCCACGAGGCTTTCCCACGAGGCTTTCCCACAGGGCTGTCCCAAGTGCCACCGTGGTGTGAGTCGATCCTCGGCTTGAAAGTCAAGGCAGTGTAGGGAAAACAGGTTTCCCTGGAATGGACTGAGATATCTGGGGGACTCTGGGAATGGTTGCACGACCCTGGTGTTCCTCTCGCCTTTTCTGTGGAGAGCGCCTCCTCTTGAGATGCGACGGAAACGCCGGGAATTCCTTCCCGACCACGCAGGGAAAGGATCCCTCCTCTCGAGCTAGGAGGCGGAAACGGCGCTCCTCTGGATGTGGGCGGAACTCTCGTGCTTGCTCTCGAGGGAGACGGGTATTTCGGGTAACTTCTTGAGTTGCATCAAGGGTGTGAAGGACCCTTTGGAAGTTCCAGAGGTTAGGTGTGATTAGCCTCGAGAAGCCTCAGCGCAAATGGGCCTCATCTCGCCTGGAGGGGAGAACCTCCTGGATTTTCACGAGTTTGGCAGGTGCTCTCGACTTAAGATGGGGACCTCAGGGACCCGCTCTGGTGGCCTCAGGAAAGGCCAGTCCCCATGCGAGTTGCTTGAGGGCCTCTCGGGAATCCTCTCCCTTCGATGCCCGGGCCTAAGACCTTGTGTGGAGTCAGGTGCCGGAACCTGAGGATTCCTCTCCAGTGCTGACATGGATCTTGGGGTACTTCCGGAGTCTCCCCAGGGAAGTCAGTCCTCGTCTCGCGTGGGGGCATGCACGTGCGCTTTCCTCCCGAGCTGTAGCAGCAGTGTCACTCTTCCCTTCGCGTGGATCAAGGGATCTGTGGCTTTCCCGCGGGGCTTTCCCACAGGGATGTCCCACGTGCCACAGTCGTGTGAGTCGATCCTCGGCTTGAAAGTAGAGGCAGTGCAGGGAAAACAGGTTTCCCTGGAATGCACTGAGACATCTGCGGGACTCTGGGAATGGTGGCACGACCCTGGAGTTCCTCTCGCATTTTCTGTGGAGAGCGCCTCCTCTTGAAATGCGACGGGAACGCCGGGAATTCTTTCCAGACCACGCAGGGAAAGGATCCCTCCTCTCGAGCAAGGAGGCGGACACGGGGCTCCTCTGGATGTGGGCGGGACTCTCGTGCTTCCTCTCGAGTGGAGACGGGTATGTCGGGGAACTTCTTGAGTTGCAGCAAGGGTGTGAAGGACCCTTTGGAAGTTCCAGAGGTTAGATGTGATTAGCCTCCAGACGTCTCAGCAGAAATGGGCCTCATCTCGCCTGGAGGGGCGAACCTCCTGGATTTTCTCGAGTTGCGGCAGGTGCTCTCGTCTTACGACAGGGACGTCAGAACCCGCTCTGGTGGCCTCAGGAAAGGCCAGTCCCCATGCGAGTTGCTCGGGGGCCTCTCGGGATTCCTCTCCGTAGATGCTGGGGCCTAAGACCTTGTGTGGAGACGGTGCCGGAACCTGAGTATTCCTCTCCAGTGCTGGCATGGATCTTGGGGTACTTCTGGAGTCTCCCCAGGGGAGTCAGTCCTCGTCTCGTGTGGGGGCATGCACGTACGCTTTCCTCCCGAGCTGTAGCAGCAGTGTCTCGCTTCCCTTCACGTGGATCAAGGGATCAGTGGCTTTCCCTCGAGCCTTTCCCAGGAGGCTTTCCCACGAGGCTTTCCCATAGGGCTGTCCCACGTGCCACCGTGGTGTGAGTCGATCCTCGGCTTGAAAGTCGAAACAGTGCAGGGAAAACAGGTTTCCCTGGAATGGACTGAGATATCTGGAGGACTCTGGGAATGGTGGCACAACCCTGGAGTTCCTCACGCCTTTCCTGTGGAGAGTGCCTCCTCTTGAGATGCGACAGGAACGCCGGGAATTCTTTCCCGACCACGCAGGGAAAGGAACCCGTCTCTCGAGCAAGGAGGCGGAAACGGGTCTCATCTGGATGTGGGCGGGACTCTCGTGCTTCATCTTGAGTGGAGTCGGGTATGCCGGGGAACTTCTTGAGTTGTAGCAAGGGTGAGAAGGACCCTTTGGAAGTTCCAGAAGTTAGGTGTGATTAGCCTCTAGAAGCCTCATCGGAAATGGGCCTCATCTCCCCTGGAGGGGAGAACCTCCTGGATTTTCTCGAGTTGCGGCAGGTGCTCTCGACTTACGACGGGGACCTCAGGGACATGCTCTGGTGGCCTCAGGAAAGGCCAAACCCCATGTGAGTTGCTCAGGGGCCTCTCGGGATTCCTCTCCCGTCGATGCCGGTGCTTAAGACCATGTGTGGAATTGGTTTCGGAACCTGAGGATTACTCTCCAGTGCTGACATGGATCTTGGGGAACTTCTGGAGCCTACCCAGGGGACTCAGTCCTTGTCTCGAGTTGCGGCATCCACGTGAGATTTGCTCCCGAGCTGAAGCAGCAGTGTCACGCTTCCCTTAGCGTGGATCAAGGGATCTGTGGCTTTCCCTCGAGGCTTTCCCACGAGGCTTTCCCACAGGGCTGTCCCACGTGCCACCGTGGTGTGAGTCGATCCTCGGCTTGAAAGTCGAGGCAGTGCAGGGAAAACAGGTTTCCCTGGAATGGACTGAGACATCAGGGCGACTCTGGGAATGGTGGCATGACCCTGGAGTTCCTCTCGCCTTTCCTGTGGAGAGCGCCTCCTCTTGAGATGCGACGGGAACGCTGGGAAATCTTTCCCCACCTCGCAGGGAAAGGATCCCTCCTCTTGAGCTAGGAGGCGGAAACGGGGCTCCTCTGGATGTGGCCGGGATTCTCGTGCTTTTTCTCGAGAGGAGACGGGTATGTCGGGGAACTTCTTGAGTTGCAGCAAGGGTGTGAAGGACGCTTTGGAAGTTCCAGACGTTAGATGTGATTAGCCTTGAGACGCCTCAGCAGAAATGGGCCTCATCTCGCCTGGAGGGGAGAACCTCCTCGACTTTTCTCTAGTTGCGGCAGGTGCTTTCGACTTACGATGGGGACCTCAGAGACCCGCTCTGGTTGCCTCAGGAGAGGCCAGTCCCCATGCGAGTTGCTCGGGGGCCTCTCGGGATTCCTCTCCCCTCGATGCCGGGGCCTAAGACCTTGAGTGGAGTCGGTGCCGAAACCTGTGGATTCCTCTCCAGTGCTGACATGGATCTTGGGGTACTTCTGGAGTCTCCCCAGGGGAGTCAGTCCTCGTCTCGAGTGGGGACATGCACGTGCTCTTTCCTCCCGAGCTGTAGCAGCAGTGTCACGCTTCCCTTCGCGTGAATCAAGGCATCAGGGGCTTTCCCTTGAGGCTTTCCCACAGGACTGTCCCACGTGCCACCGTGGTGTGAGTCGATTCTCGGCTTGAAAGTCGACGCAGTGCAGGGAAAACAAGTTTCCCTGGAATGGACTGAGATATCTGGAGGACTCTGGGAATGGTGGCACGACCTTGGAGTTCCTCTCGCCTTTCCTGTGGAGAGTGCCTCCTCTTGAGATGCGACAGGGAACGCCGGGAATTCTTTCCCGACCACGCAGCGAAAGGAACCTGTCTCTCGAGCAAGGAGGCGGAAACGGGGCTCCTCTGGATGTGGGCGGGACTCTCGTGCTTCCTCTCGAGTGGAGACAGGTATGTCGGGCAACTTCTTGAGTTGCAGCAAGGGTGTGAAGGACCCTTTGGAAGTTCCAGATGTTAGGTGTGATTAGCCTCGAGACGCCTCAGCGGAAATGGCCTCATCTCGCCTGGAGGGGAGAACCTCGTGTATTTTCTCGAGTTGGGGCAGGTGCTCTCGACTTACGACGGGGACCTCAGGGACCTGCTCTGGTGGCCTCAGGAAAGGCCAATCCCCATGCGAGTTGCTCAGGGGCCTCTCGGGATTCCTCTCCCGTCCATGCCGGGGCGAAAGACCATGTGTGGAGTCGGTGTCAGAACCTGAGGGTTCCTCTCCAGTGCTGACATGGATCTTGAGGTACTTCTGGAGTCTCCCCAGGGGAGTCAGTCCTCGTCTCGAGTGGGGGCGTGCACGTTCGCTTTCCTCCCGAGCTGTAGCCGCAGTGTCAAGCTTTCCTTCACTTGGATCAAGGGATCTGTGGCTTTCCCTCGAGGCTTTCCCACGAGGCTTTCCCACAGCTCTGTTCCAAGTGCCACCGTGATGTGAGTCGATCCTCGGCTTGAATGTCGAGGCAGTGCAGGGAAAACAGGTTTCCCTGGAATGGACTGAGACATCTGGGGGACTCTGGGAATGGTAGCATGACCCTGGAGTTACTCTCGCCTTTCCTGTGGAGAGCGCCTCCTCTTGAGATGCGACGGGAACGCCGGGAATTCTTTCCCGACCACGCAGCGAAAGGATCCTACCTCTGGAGCTAGGAGGCGGAAATGGGGCTCCTCTGGATGTGGGCGGGACTCTCGTGCTTCCTCTCGAGTGGAGACGGGTATGTTGGGGAACTTCTTGAGTTGCAGCAAGGGTGTGAAGGTCCCTTTGGAAGTTCCAGAGCTTAGGTGTGATTAGCCTCGAGACGCCTCAGCAGAAATGGGCCTCATCTCGCCTGGAGGGGAGAACCTCCTGAATTTTCTCAAGTTGTGGCAGATGCTCTCGACTTACGAAGGGGACCTGATGGACCCGCGCTGGTGGCCTCATGAAAGGCCAGTCCCCATGGGAGTTGCTCGGGGGCCTCTCGGGATTCCTCTTCCCTCGATGCCGGGGCCTAAGATCTTGTGTGGAGTCGGTGCTGGAACCTGAGGATTCCTCTCCAGTGCTGACATGGATCTTGGGGTACTTCTGGAGTCTCCCAGGGGAGTCAGTCCTCGTCTCGAGTGGGGGCATGCACGTGCGCTCCCGAGCTGTAGCAGGAGTGTCACGCTTCCCTTCTTGTGGATCAAGGGATCAGTGGCTTTACCTCGAGGCTTTCCCATGAGGCTTTCCCACGAGGCTTTCCCACAGGGCTGTCCCACGTGCCACCGTTGTATGAGTCGATCCTCGGCTTGAAAGTCGAGGCAGTGCAGGGAAAACTGGTTTCCCTGTCTTGGACTGAGCATCTGGGGGACTCTGGGAATGGTGGCACGACCCTGGAGTTCCTCTCGCCTTTCCTGTGGAGAGTGTCTCCTCTTGAGATGCGACGGGAACGCCAGGAATACTTACCCGACCACGTAGGGAAAGGATCCCTCCTCTGGAACTATGAGGCGGAAACGGGGCTCCTCTGGATGTGGGCGGGACTCTCGTGCTTCCTGTCGAGGGGAAACGGGTATGTCGAGGAACTTCTTGAGTTGCAGCAAGGGTGTGAAAGACGCTTTGGAAGTTCCAGAGGTTAGGTGTGATTAGTCTCGAGACGCCTCAGCACAAATGGGCCTCATGTCGCCTGAAGGGGAGAACCTCCTGAATTTTCGCGAGTTGCGGCAGGTGCTGTGGACTTAAGACGGGGTCCTCAGGGACCCGCTCTGGTGGCCTCAGGAAAGGCCAGTCACCATGCGAGTTGCTCGGAGGCCTCTCGGGATTCCCCTCCCGGAGATGCAGGCGCCTAAGATCTTGTGTGGAGTCGGTGCCGTAACCTGAGGATTTCTCTCCAGTGCTGACATGGACCTCGGGGTACTTCTGGAGTCTCCCCAGGGGAGTCAGTCCTCGTCTCGAGTGAGGGCATGCACGTGCGCTTTCCTCCCGAGCTGTAGCAGAAGTGTCATGCTTCCTTTCGCTTGGATCAAGGGATCTGTGGCTTTCCCTCGAGGCTTTCCCACGAGGCTTTCCCACAGGGTTGTCCCACGTGCCTCCGTGGTGTGAGTCGATCCTCGGCTTGAAAGTCGAGGCAGTGCAGGGAAAACTGGTTTCCCTGGAATGGACTGAGACATCTGGGGGACTCTGTGTATGGTGGCTCGACCCTGGAGTTCCTCTCGCCTTTCCTGTGGAGAGCGCCTCCTCTTGAGATGCGATGGAAACGCCGGGAATTCTTTCCCGAACACGCAGGGAAAGGATCCCTCTTCTGGAGCTAGGAGGCGGAAACGGGGCTCCTCTGGATGTGGGAGGAACTCTTCGTGCTTCCTTTCCAGTGGAGACGGGTATGTCGGGGAACGTCTTGAGTTGCAGCAAGGGTGTGAAGGACCCCTTGGAAGTTCCAGATGTTAGGTGTTATTAGGCTCGAGACGCCTCAGCGGAAGTGGGCCTCATCTCGCCTGGAAGGGAGAACCTCCTGGATTTTCTCGAGTTGCAGCAGGTGCTCTCGACTTACGACGGGGACCTCAGGGACCCGCTCTGGTGGCCTCAGGAAAGGCCAGTCCCCATGCGAGTTGCTTGCGGGCCTCTCAGGATTCCTCTCCCGTCGTTGCCGGGGCCTAAAATCTTGTGCGGAGTCAGTGCCGGAACCTGAGGATTCCTCTCCACTGCTGACGTGGATCTTGGGGTACTTCTGGAGTCTCCCCAGGGGAGTCAGTCCTCGTCTCGAGTCAGGGCATGCACCGGCGCTTTCCTCCCGAACAGTAGCAGCTGTGTCATGCTTCCCTTCGCATGGATCAAGGGATCTGTGGCTTACCCTCGAAGCTTTCCCACGACGCTTTCCCACAGGGCTGTCCCACGTGCCACCGTGGTGTGACTCGATCCTCGGCTTGAAAGTCGAGGCGGTGCAGGGAAAACAGGTTTCCCTGGAATGGACTGAGACATCTGGGGACGCTGGGAATGGTGGCACGACCCTGGAGTTCCTCTCGCTTTTCCTGTCGAGAGGGCGTCCACTTGAGATGCGACGGGAACACGGGGAATTCTTTCCCCACCACGCAGGAAACGGATCCCTACTCTCGAGCTATGAGGCGGAAACGGGGATCCTCTGGATGTGGGCGGGACTCTCGTGCTTCCTCTCGAGTGGAGACGGGTATGTCGGGGAACTTCTTGAGTTGCAGCAAGGGTGTGAAGGACCCTTTGGAATTTCCCGATGTTAGATGTGATTAGCCTCGAGAGGCCTCAGCGGAAATGGGCCTCATCTCGCCTGGAGGGGAGAAACTCCTGGATTTTCTCGAGTTGCGGCAGGTGTTCTCGACTTACGACGCGGACCTCAGGGACCCGCTCTGGTGGCCTCAGGAAAGGCCAGTCCCCAAGCGTGTTGCTCGGGGGCCTCTCGGGATTCCTCTCCCGTCGATGCCGGGGAATAAGACCTCGAGTGGAGTCGGTGCCGGAACCTGAGGATTCCTCTCCAGTGCTGACATGGATTTTGGGGTTCTTCTGGAGTCTCCCCAGGGGAGTCAGTCCTCGTCTCGGGTGGGGGCATGAAAGTGTGCTTTCCTCCCGAGCTGTAGCAGCAGTGTCGCGCTTCCCTTCGCGTGGATCAAGTGATCTGTGGCTTTTCCTCGAGGCTTTCCCACGAGGCTTTCCCACGAGGCTTTCCCACAGGGCTGTCCCAAGTGCCACCGTGGTGTGACTCGATCCTCGGCTTGAAAGTCGAGGCAGTGCAGGGAAAACAGGTTTCCCTGGAATGGACTGAGACATCTGGGGGACTCTGGGAATGGTGGCACGACCCTGGAGTTCCTCTCGCCTTTCCTGTCGAGAGCGCCTCCTCTTGAGATGCGACGGGAACGCGGGGAATTCTTTCCCCACCACGCAGGGAAAGGATCCCTACTCTCGAGCTATGAGGCGGAAACGGGGCTCCTCTGGATGTGGGCGGGACTCTCGTGCTTCCTCTCCAGTGGAGCCGGGTATGTCAGGGAACTTCTTGAGTTGCAGCAAGGGTGTGAAGGACCCTTTGGAAGTTCCAGATGTTAGATGTGATTAGCCTCGAGACGCCTCAGCGGAAATGGGCCTCATCTCGCCGGGAGGGGAGAAACTCCTGGATTTTCTCGAGTTGCAGCAGGTGCTCTCGATTTACGACAGGAACCTCAGGGACCCGCTTTGGTGGCCTCAGGAAAGGCCAGACCCCATGCGAGTTGCTCGGGGGCCTCTCGGTATTCCTCTCCCGTCGATGCCGGGGAATAAGACCTTGTGTGGAGTCGGTGCCGGAACCTGAGGATTCCTCTCCAGTGCTGACATGGATGTTGGGGAACTTCTGGAGTCTCCCCAGGTGAGTCAGTCATCGACTCTAGTGGGGGCATGAACGTGCGCTTTCCTCCCGAGCTGTAGCAGCAGTGTCACGCTTCCCTTCGCGTGCATCAAGGGATATGTGGCTTTCCCTCGAGGCTTTCCCACGAGGTTTTCCCACGAGGCTTTCCCACAGGGCTGTCCCACGTGCCACCGTGGTGTGAGTGGATCCTCGGCTTCAAAGTCGAGGCAGTGCAGGGAAAAAAGGTTTCCCTGGAATGGAGTGAGACATCTGGGGGACGCTGGGAATGGTGGCACGACCCTGGAGTTCCTCTCGCCTTTCCTGTGGAGAGCTCCTCCTCTTGAGATGCGACGGGAACGCCAGGAATTCTTTCCCCACCTCGCAGGGAAAGGATCCCTCCTCTCGAGCTAGGAGTCGGAAACGGGTCTCCTCTGGATGTGGGCGGGACTCTCGTGCTTCCTCTCGAGTGGAGACGGGTATGTCGCGAACTTCTTGAGTTGCAGCAAGGGTGTGAAGGACCCTTTGGAAGTTCCAGATGTTAGATGTGATTAGCATCCAGACGCCTCAGCGGAAATGGGCCTCATCTCGCCTGGAGTTGAGAACCTCCTGGATTTTCTCGAGTTGCGGCAGGTGCTCTCTACTTACGACGGGGACCGCAGGGACCCGCTCTGGTGGCCTCAGGAAAGGACATTCCGCATGGAGTTCCACGTGGGCCTCTCGGGATTCCTCTCCCGTCGATGCCAGGGCCTAAGATCTTGTGTGGAGTCTGTGCCGGAAACTCAGCATTCCTCTCCAGTGCTGACAAGGATCTTGGGTTACTTCTGGAGTCTCCCCAGGGGAGTCAGTCCTCGTCTCGAGAGGGGGAATGCACGTGCGCTTTCCTCCCGAGCTGTAGCAGTAGTATCGCGGTTCCCTTCGCATGGATCAAGGGATCTGTGGCTTTCCTCGAGGCTTTCCCACGAGGCTTTCCCACGAGGCCTTACCACAGGGCTGTCCCACGTGCCACCGTGGTGTGAGTCGATCCTCGGCTTGAAAGTCGAGTCAGTGCAGGGAAAACAGTTTTCCCTGAAATGGACTGAGACATCTGGGGGACTCTGGGAATGGTGGCAGGACCCTGGAGTTCCTCTCCCCTTTCCTGTGGAGAGCGCATCCTCTTGAGATGCGACGGGAACGCGGGTAATTCTTTCCCCACCACGCAGGGAAAGGATCCCTCCTCTCGAGCTAGGAGGCGGAAACGGGGCTCCTCTGGATGTGGGCGGGACTCTGGTGCTTCCTCTCGAGTGGAGACGGGTATGTCGGGGAACTTCTTGAGTTGCAGCCAGGGTCTGAAGGACCCTTTGGATGTTCCAGATGTTAGATGTGATTAGCCTCGTGACGCCTCAGCGGAAATGGGCCTCAGCTCGCCTGGAAGGGAGAACCTCCTGGATTTTCTCGAGTTGCGGCAGGTGCTCTCGACTTACGACGGGGACCTCAGGGACCCGCTCTGGTGGCCTCAGGAAAGGCCAGTCCACATGCGAGTTGCTCGGGGGCCTCTCGGGATTCCTCTCCCGTCGATGCCCGGGCCTAAGGTCTTGTGTGGAGTCGGTGCTGGAGCCTGAGGATTCCACTCCAGTGCTGACATGGAACTTGGGGTACTTCTGAAGTCTCCCCAGTGGAGTCAGTCCTCGTCTCGAGTCGGGACATGCACATACGCTTTCTTCCCGAGCTGTAGCAGCAGTGTCACGCTTCCCTTCGCGTGGATCAAGGGATCTGTGGCTCTCCCACCAGGCTTTCCCACGAGGCTTTCCCACAGGGCTGTCCCCCGTGCCACCGTGGTGTGAGTCGATCCTCGTCCTGAAAGTCGAGGCAGTACAGGGAAAACAGGTTTCCCTGGAATGGACTGAGACATCTGGGGGACTCTGGGAATGGTGGCACGACACTGGAGTTCCTCTCGCCTTTCCTGTGGAGAGCGCCTCCTCTTGAGATGCGACGGGAACGCCGGGAATTCTTTCCCCACCACGCAGGGAGAGGATCCCTCCTCTCGAGCTAGGAGGCGGAAACGGGGCTCCTCTGGATGTGGGCAGGACTCTCGTGCTTCCTCTCGAGGGGAGACGGGTATGTCGGGGAACTTCTTGAGTTGCAGCAAGGGTTGAAGGACCCTTTGGAAGTTCCAGAGGTTAGGTGTGATTAGGCTCGAGACGCCTCAGCGGAAATGGGCCCCATCTCGCCTGGAGGGGAGAACCTCCTGGATTTTCTCGAGTTGCGGCAGGTGCTCTCGACTTACGTCGGGGACATCAGGGACCCGCTGTGGTGGCCTCAGGAAAGGCCAGTCCACATGCGAGTTGCTCGGGGGCCTCTCGGGATTCCTCTCTCGTCGATGCCGGGGCCTAAGGCCTAGTGTCAAGTCGGTGCCGGAACTGGAGGATTCCTCTCCAGTGCTGACATGGATCTTGGGGTACTTCTGGAGTCTCCCCAAGGGAGTCAGTCCTCGTCTCGAGAGGGGTATGCACGATCGCTTTCCTCCCGAGCTTTCGCAGGAGTGTCGCGCTTCCCTTCTCATGTATCAAGGGATCTGTGGCTTTCCCTCGAGGCTTTCCCAAGAGGCTTTCCCAAAGGGCTGTCCCACGTGCCACCGTGGTGTGAGTCGATCCTCGGCTTGAAAGTCGAGGCAGTGCATTGAAAGCAGGTTTCCTGGAATGGACTGAGACATCTGCGGGACTCTGCGAATGGTGGCACGACTCTGGAGTTCCTCTCGCCTTTCCTGTGGAGAGCGCCTCCTCTTGAGATGCGACGAGAACGCCCAGAATTCTTTCCAGACCACGCAGGGAAAGGATCCCTCCTCTCGAGCTAGGAGGCGGAAACGGGGCTCCTCTGGATGTGGGCGGAACTCTCGTGCTTCCTCTCGAGTGGAGACGGGTATGTCGGGGAACTTCTTGAGTTGCAGCAAGTTTGTGAATGACCCTTTGGAAGTTCCAGAGGTTAGGTGTGATTAGCCTCGAGACGCATCAGTGGAAATGGGCCTCATCTCGCCTGGAGGGGAGAACCTCCTGGATTTTCTCGAGTTGCGGCAGGTGCTCTCGATTTACGACGGGGACCTCAGGGACCCGCTCTTGTGGCATCAGGAAAGGCCAGTCCCCATGCGAGTTGCTCGGGGGCCTCTCGGGATTCCTCTCCCGTCGATGCCGGGGCCTAAGACCTTGTGTGGAGTCGGTACCGGAACCTGAGGATTCCTCTCCAGTGTGATATGGATCTTGGGGTACTTCTGGAGTCTCCCCAGGGGAGTCAGTCCTCGTCTCGAGTGGGGCATGCACGTCGCTTTCCTCCCGAGCTGTAGCGGCTGTGTCGTGCTTCCCTTCGCGTGGATCAAGGATCTGTGGCTTTCCCTCGAGGCTTTCCCATGAGGTTTTCCCACGAGGCTTTCCCACAGGGCTGTCCACGTGCCACCGTGGTGTGAGTCGATCCTCGGCTTGAAAGTCGAGGCAGTGCAGGGAAAACAGGTTTCCCTGGAATGGACTGAGACATCTGGGGGACTCTGGGAATGGTGGCACGACCATGGAGTTCCTCTCGCCTTTCCTGTGGAGAGCGCCTCCTCTTGAGATGCGACGGGAATGCCGGGAATTCTTGTCCCGACCACGCAGTGAAAGGATCCCTCCTCTAGAGCTAGGAGGCGGAAACGGGGCTCCTCTGGATGTGGGCGGAACTCTCGTGCTTCCTCTCGAGTGGAGACAGGTATGTCGGGGAACTTCTTGAGTTGCAGCAACGGTGTGAAGGACCCTATGGAATTTCCAGAGGTTAGGTGTGAATAGCTCGAGACGCCTCAGCGGAAATGGGCCTCATCTCGCCTGGAGGGGAGAACCTCCTGGATTTTCTGGAGTTGCGGCAGGTGCTCTCAACTTAAGATGGGGACCTCAGGGACCCGCTCTGGTGGCCTAAGGATAGGCCAGTCCCCATGCGAGTTGCTCGCGGGCCTCTCGGGATTCCTCTCCCGACGATGCCAGGGCCTAAGATCTTGTGAGCAGTGAGTGCCGGATCCTGAGGATTCCTCTCCAGTGCTGACATGGATCTTGGGGTACTTCTGGAGACTCCCCAGGGGAGTCAGTCCTCGTCTCGAGTGGGGTATGCACGTGCGTTTTCCTCCCGAGCTGTAGCAGCAGTGTCACGCTTCCCTTCTCCTGGATCAATGGATCAGGGGCTTTCCCTCGAGGCTTTCCCACGAGGCTTTCCCACGAGCTTTCCCACAGGGCTGTCCCACGTGCCACCGTGGTGCAAGAGAGTGGCATTTCCACGGTCCCATCTCAGGAGGCCTCTCGCACAGGAACAGACATCTTTAGACTAATTTACTTGTATCTTTCCTTTCACGGCGAGACCGGAACTTGCCAAGGGTTCAGTCTATTCTCTCCATTCACAACCAGAGTCCGCCCCCACCTATGTATAATCTCCAATCCCCCTTTTGCCCCAGGAACTATACTGCTTTTCTCCCCTGTCACTGCACGGCTGACGACTATTCAAGGCCGAGGACCGACCTCAA